>NC_039364.1:108058048-108075592 GCF_003573695.1 Papaver somniferum
AAAAGAAAAAGAAAATAAATAAAAATTATTACAATCCCAAAGAAATAATTAAATTAATTATTACAAGCCCGAATTTGAATTTAAATGAGGCCCAAGTGGGTTAACTCATGGGTTAGGCTTACTTGGTTTTTGGAGGGAAGCCCAAAAATAGGCTTTTAGTCCCCTTTTAGTTGCACAGCCCAGTTGGGCTTTAGGATCGTCCTAAGCAGCTCACGCTCAAGCCCAGCAACAGTTGAAGTGACTCAGCAACACAGGCCCAGCAGAATCTGCAGCGAAGCCCAGCAGAAAAGGCAAGCCCAGGAGCAGAAGTTGCAAGCCCAGCGAAATTGAGGTTACTAAGCCCAGCTCAGTTGGTTCAAGCCCAGCACCAGCAGATGGTGCACAAGCCCGGCAGCAACAGAAATAGGCGAGCCCAGTTGGCAGCAGCAGGCTTTGGCAGAGAAGGCACCAGCAGCAGCAGCACAGCCAAGGTGGTACCTGCAATGATCACAGAGTGCAAAGATAGTCAGCCAAGATAGTCAGGCCAACCCTGCAAAGATAGTCAGGCAAGTATGCAATGATCTGCTGCAATGATTGCAAGCAGAGGGTTGCAATGATAGTGAAGCAGGCCTGCAATGATTGCAAGGCAGAGATGCTAATGGAACTCAGCAGTGGCAACACCACTCCCCGGCAACAGCGCCAAAAACTTGGTGTGCCAATGGAAAACACACAGAAACTTGCAAGTATACAAGGCCAAGTTTATAGAATAGAAGGAAAGCAGGGGAAAGTCCACAGGGAGTGGGAGCACTATAAGAGAAACCTAAGCTAACAATGGAGACAGTGAGCAATACAAAGTAATATGGCATACAAAGTGGCAGAAGTGAAGAACCAAAGCAGCAAGGAAAACAGCTAAGAACCAAGGCTTGGAAGCCAAGGGCAGAGGGAGATTTTGTGCACTGTTTTCAGTGCACAGAGACTACAAGTTGCAAGACAATAGCTAAGAAAAATAAACTGAATTTGAAGCAAAGCAATACTGAAAATGTAAGTGACTGAGAAGGAAATTGTGGCTAAGCCAAGGCTTAGATTCCACCTTGTGTCCTAATCAAATAGCATATTCCTAGGTTGAGTTGAGTCCTATGCATACAATAGAAAGGAAAGAAAAACAGCTTGCTAACAGGAATACCCCTAGTATTGACTGTCTTTTGACAGCACAATCAATCACAAGCAATCATAGCACTGCTTTCTTCCCAATGCACAAGAAAAACAAGCATATGGCATCCTATCCTAGCAATTTACCATTTGACAGTGCACCAAGGCTTCATCAAAGCCTTAGCTTGTGCTAATTAGCTCATACTACACATGATAATAACAATAACATTCATAATATAAGATAAATTAAACACAATAATCAACATTCAAAATAAATCAAAACAAGCACAACTTTCACTGTTAACTACATAGATGAACTGAAATTTGGAATTGCATGAATTTTGTTTCAAGTTTCTACTGGCTAGTCCAGAGATCATCCCCTTTTATTGCCCCCCCCCCCACCCCCACACAAAACATTACAAATTTATACTCCCCATATCAGAATTAGGGTTCCAACCCCTTTTCCCCAAAAACAGAAAATTAGGTAAAATTGATTTACCTAATGTGTTGAGATACTCACTCCATCTCGTCGACCCACTCTCCAATTACTTCTTCTCGTTCATCTCATGCTCCAATTGTTGCTTTAACATCACTTATATCCCCAATTTCTCACCTAGGGTTTCAGTGAGAAGAGAGATGAGAAATTGGAGAAATTAGTGGTTGATAAAGAGATAGCACGTGATGGTGATGATGGGCTTAGGTTTAGGGTTGGTTTGGTGGCGTAGATGGTGGAGTGATTTGGGGAGAAGATGGTGGTGATGGAGACGGACATGGTGGTGGTACGGGTTCTGAAGGAAGAAGAGATGGAGAAGAAAGAAGAAAGGTGCGTTTGGCTGGGTATAGAGTGTTCGATACTTGGGTGTTAGGCGGGTTCAGCGAGGTTTGATGATCTGCGACAAGGAGCGATGGATGGGAAGATGGTAGGTGGATCCAACGGCGATACGGAGGTAAGCGTGTAGCGACCGTCGGATGAAGGGATGTAGCAAAACGGACGACCCAAGATGGAGATGGGCGTTGTGATGTAAAGCGGGGGCTTCGGAGTTTGATGTGCGATGATGGAGCGACCGTAGGATGCTGAAATGCTTCGATTTGACGGCTGAAATCCGAGACGGGCTTGGATATAGAAAATGGGTTTGGGTAAGGGTTTTGGGCCTTGGGTATGCCAAGCCCATATCTTCTTTAAGAACAATTCTTCCTCTTCAAGCCCACTTCTAGCCTTTTGGTCTTGTGCACGACATTCTTCGCGGCTTCCTTGCGTAATTCCTCCCGTCTTTTCACCACTCTTCAGCTCTTTTCCGCTCCGCAATTCATCCAGACTTTATTTATTACCTAAAAATGCAAAATTAAGTAAGAAAAATATTTATTCTTGAAAACAATGAAAATACAGAATATGGGATAAAATGTAGAATTAATGCGCAAAAGATGAGTTAAATGCCAACAAAAAGGGATAAATATATACATTATTTGGCACCCATCAAATACCCCCAAACCTGAATTTTACTTGTCCTCAAGTAAAACAAAACTAAGGAAATCCTAACTATACCACTGTCGCTGGTCTCTCGAATGCATTTAGCGTATGCACTAAGCCTTTTAAACCACTAAGTGTCCCTAGTGGACGAGTTAAGTCTCGTGAAGGTTTGCTTAGAACGTACCTACAAAGTTCTAGGTCAAAATATAAGCTCAGATTCCATCAAATATGACATGTGCAAAACAGTTTAAGCTCACAGCAAAATGGAGATGTCAATCTAGCTATCGAAGGCACAATCCTAGCACTGATAACAAAAAAAGACATGTGATAAGAGTGTAAAGTGTATCTACACATGTGTAAAGAAAGATCTGAAGTTATGACTACTAATCACCAAGAGATAGTTTCTCAGGCTAAGAACCAAGGTCGAAATCTAGCTAGCTGTCCGGACTTTACGAGAATTGTGAATGAGTTGGAGGTATTTCACAATTACTTGCGTTGTACATCAATGGCATACACCCTCCTTGCTTATTACAATGAAACAACAAAATGACAATTTACATGACTCTTATTTACATTGACTACTCTCTTTTTATTTTTGGAACAAGAGAGGATGGAATTGATAAATACTTGATTTTTTTGTATTTTTCTGATATTTATTTTTCTTTTTTTTTGAATATATACATCGTTTTTTTTTTTTTTTTTAGAACAAGGAAACACTTTTGATACATATACAAAAGGAAACAAAAGATTACATGACACTTTGCAAGAGGTAGCCCTTTTTGATGCACCCAGTTAAATTCGATGGTTGTCTTTCTTAATGTAACCTCCACCTTCTATCCCAACCAACCAAAGAACAAGCTAGTCAAGTTTCGTTCAGTATTCTAAAGTGATTGGCAATCGTAACTTCCTATCAAACACCTTGCAGATCGAGGCCATACATGTATTGGTAGATCGTGCGCGTGCAAATTTCTTATCACTATGTGAATTGTGCTAGAATCAGGGTGCCTAAATATCTAGACTAAGACTCCTAATAAAAATACATATTTGCACAAGAGTCAACATTTCAAGGTAAATGAGCTCCATTTTTATGATTTTTTTTAATTTTTTAATTTTTTTGAATTTTGATTTTTCAATTTTTTTTTGGAATTTTTCAATTTTTTCAAAAAGAAGAAGGAGTTCGTTTTCAATTATAGCATATTATCGTGGTATCTACTCTATACCCCCAAACCTAAACTAAACATTGTCCTCAATGTTTCAAAATATGGAAAGAATTAAAATGCAACATATGGAAAGGGACATGCTGAGTAGAGTAAAAGGAGAGAGAATACCCGATTTCGGCGAAAGCAGAATTAAAACTCCGTTATTCAAGGCAAAAATCCAACATATTTCAGCCGAGGTCATATTGGATTAGAAAAATATATACAAAATGAAATTTAACTAACACATTATCTACAAGAAAATTTGGTTTAAAAATGGGAGCAAAGTAGAAATTTGGTTTTTGAATTGGGAGCACGCCCACTGTTGTCCTCTAATGGAATGGAATGAAGGCTGCGGCCTACGAAAATCCAAGTTTTAATTTTGAAAGTTTAATTTGGCCCAGTTGGTTAAGGCCCGACGTTTGTTTTAAAACTTTGGTTTCGAGGTCCACTTTCGAGTGGAATACAAGTCCAATTGATGCTTACAAGCTCAGCTGGGTTTAAACCCAGAGTTCAAAATACAAGTCCAATGAAAGAATTTAAACAAGCCCACAAAAAATAAATACAAGCCCACAAATAAATTATTACAAACCCAAAATAGAAAAATAAAAAGCCCAAAAAATTGGGTTAATTATTACAAGCCCACAATTAAATAAATTTGGAAGCCCACAGGTTGGGTTCTCTCAATGAATGGGTTTAGGCTTACCTTTTTAGCACAGCCCAGCTGCTCTGATATTGTTGCAAAAACCCAGTTGGGTTTTGGTTCTTTTCCTTGGTGGCGTCCCAGCAGAGGAAAAACAGGTTCAGAACAGCAGGTCCAACAGCAAATGAAGTGAAGCAGATGCAGATGCAAATGCTATGCAGTGAAATGCAAAAATAGCTAATAAAACAACAAGAAAAACACAGCACCAATCCCCGGCAGCGGCGCCAAAAACTTGGTGGACCCGGGAAAGCGTATAAAATTGAGTGAAATGAAACGCGGGCCTACAGTAATACCGCAAGTGCACGGTCGTCGGTTGTAGCTCGTGCAAGTACGGGTCGATCCACAGAGACTGGGTGTGTTTTGTAGTTTCTAGCTATTTTGGGCTCTAAATGGCTATTGTTGGGCTTTGAATACCCTTTGAGTAAATTGGGTCTAATGGGTTTGTTTTTAACAATGAAATGAACTGAGCTTGGGCTCAGTTGGTCTTGAAGTGCACTAGGCTTTGGGCCTTTGAATGATGAACTGTGAACTTGGGCTTTGGTCTCTGAATTAGGCTTTTGATTAAGCCCACAGTTGACTGAATTGGACTGGGCTTGTGATGTGATTTGAGCCTTGGGTTGAGCTGGGCTTTCACAGTGAATTGGGCCTTAGCTTTTTGGAGTGAACTGAGCTTTGGGCTCAGTTGGCTGGGCCTTTAGATTAGCTAGGCTTTAGGTCTTAACCTGAACTGTGGTCTGGGCCTAGGAGAGGAAGCAGCAGCAGCAGTGGTGACTTCTGCAGCATCAGAAGCAGTGGTGCACAGCAGCTGCACAAGCAGTGGAAGGGGGGCAGCAAGCCAAGGGGAATACAAGGCAGCAGAACAAGGCAAGGAAGAAAGAAGAGATGGCAGTGAAGCAAAGACAATGCAATAAATAAAATGTAAAGAAGCAACGACAATGAAAAAAATTAAACAAGACAATGACTAAACAGCAAAGAACTAAACAACAACAATGGAAGTGAACCAAGGCCTAAGCCAAGGGCAGGGGAGATGGTGAAGCTAACAGTGATGACAATGCAAGGCCAAGGCAGTGGCTCTAGGCATACAAATGGAATGGAAAGAGAATTAGCTTGCTATGAGCACTAATTTCTCCCATTGCTCAATCAAAACAATGCATCCTAAGCATACAAATGGAATGGAAAGAGAATTAGCTTGCTATGAGCACTAATTTCTCCCATTGCTCAATCAAATCAGTGCACTGAGGTTTCTAGCCTAACATTCCACTAAACATGCATCACATAACAGGTACATTAACATTACATGGAACACAAACATCAACAGGAAATTAAAAGTAGAACATATACAGAAACATGATACAAGCTTACAGAAACATAGCATAACAGGGGTATGGGAGTGACAGCAAAGAACAAACATAACACAATGGAGTTCATAACAGGAACAACACATAACAACATCACAGTGACATAAAATGGAGAAAATCAAAACATTAAAATGGATAAACAGTGAACAGCAAAATGAACATTTAACAGAACTAAGTTCTGGACACTGGCTAGTCCAGCATAAGCCAATTTCACACCCAACACCTTCTATTTATACAAGCAAGCAAAAAAACTAAAAATCCCCAAAATATCAGAGAATTAGGGTTTCACCAAAAAGTGAAATTGACTCACCTAACCTACTGATAGCATCCCTAATACGTCAACCCATGCCTCTTATTCTTCTCCTGATGCAACCCATGCCTTCAATTTGTACATGCAAGCTCAATCCCAAAAATCCCCAAATTAACAGTAAAATTAGGGTTTTGATTTTTTTACTCACCAACTGTGATGAGACGAATCAATCGTCTACCCATGCTTCTTATTCGTATTCTCATGCTCCCCACGCCTCCAATTGTTGCTTTAACATCACTTATATCCCCAATTTCTCACCTAGGGTTTCAGTGAGAAGAGAGATGAGAAATTGGAGAAATTAGTGGTTGATAAAGAGATAGCACGTGATGGTGATGATGGGCTTAGGTTTAGGGTTGGTTTGGTGGCGTAGATGGTGGAGTGATTTGGGGAGAAGATGGTGGTGATGGAGACGGACATGGTGGTGGTACGGGTTCTGAAGGAAGAAGAGATGGAGAAGAAAGAAGAAAGGTGCGTTTGGCTGGGTATAGGGTGTTCGATACTTGGGTGTTAGGCGGGTTCAGCGAGGTTTGATGATCTGCGACAAGGAGCGATGGATGGGAAGATGGTAGGTGGATCCAACGGCGATACGGAGGTAAGCGTGTAGCGACCGTCGGATGAAGGGATGTAGCAAAACGGACGACCCAAGATGGAGATGGGCGTTGTGATGTAAAGCGGGGGCTTCGGAGTTTGATGTGCGATGATGGAGCGACCGTAGGATGCTGAAATGATTCGATCTGACGGCTGAAATCCGATACGGGCTTGGATATAGAAAATGGGTTTGGGTAAGGGTTTTGGGCCTTGGGTATGCCAAGCCCATATCTTCTTTAAGAACAATTCTTCCTCTTCAAGCCCACTTCTAGCCTTTTGGTCTTGTGCACGACATTCTTCGCGGCTTCCTTGCGTAATTCCTCCCGGCTTTTCATTACTTTTCTGCTCTATTCCACTCCGCAATTCATCCAAACTTTATTTATTACCTAAAAATATAAAATTAAGTAAGAAAAATATTTATTCTTGAAAACAATGAAAATACAGAATATGGGATAAAATGTAGAATTACTGCGCAAAAGATGAGTTAAATGCCAATAAAAAGGGATAAATATATACAATATTTGGCACTCATCAGTGGTCCCATGTTTGTTTGGTCCTTTCGGAAAACGTCTTTACTGTTTGGTCCATAATTATTTAAAAATATTGAATGGTCCAAAGTACCCTTCCATTTTAATTTCAACTTATTTTTTGTAGCAGTTCATTCGTCAAAATGAACTCCTGATAATTTTTACTTAATTTTGTAGAAAACCTATATAAACCAGAGTTCATTCCAGAAATGAATTCCTGATAAAAACCTATATAAACCAGAGTTCATTCCAGAAATGAACTCCTAATAAAAACCTATATAAACCAGTGTTCATTCCAAAAATGAACTCCTGATAAAAACCTATATAAACCAGAGTTCATTACAGAAATGAACTCATGATAAAAACCTATATAAACCAGAGTTTATTCCATAAATGAACTCCTGATAAAAACAGAGTTCATTTGTAAAAATGAACAACATCGTCATCATCATCATCATCTTCATCTTCTTCGACGTCTTCAACAACAACATCAACATCGTCGTCGGCAGCAACAACAGCATCAACAACAAAACGGATAAACCTTCATCTTCTTCATCATCCTCATCGACTTCAACAACAACAACATCAAATCTTCATTAGCTACAACAACATCAATCGTCTTCATCATTTTCGTTTCAATCTTCATCTTCTTTGACAACAACAATAACAACAACATCATAAACAAACAACAACATCTTCGTCATCTTCTTCAACTTCAACACCATCATCTTCATCAAAAAAGAAAAAGAAAAACAAGAAGAAAAAGTAGATCTGAAACATCAACAAACATCATCTATCATCTTCTTTCAACAACAACACCGACACCATCGTCTTCATCGAAAACATCATCTCAATCGTCTTCTTTCAACAACAACAGCAGATCAAATCACCATCGTCTTCATCGAAGAAAAAAAACAGTAGCAGAAAAGTAAAAGAAAAAAGAAATGGAGAGAAAAAAAAACTAGATCTGAAAACATGAAGACAGAGAATGTAGATTTGAGAAATAAGATATTTTTTAGGATTTTTTTCTATATATGTGGTCCCAAAAGGATATTTCTGTCATCCCACAATGACAATTACATCATCCATGACGTCATTGTAGGACCAAATCATAATTTCTAGGACCAAACTATAATATATTTTTCCAAAAAGGACCAAACATACAGTTGACTCAGTCAACTGGACCAAACTAGTTCTAATATATTATTTCTGGGACCTATTAGTATTTCCTACTTGATATTTTTGGATACAGAATAGGTTGGAAGCAATTAACGGTAAAGACACACATATTAACATATGATTTGTCCCCTTCCAAAAAAAAAACATATGATTTGTCCCCGATGCCCCATCAGAAAACCCCCCATCAAAAGTTTATCCTCTCCGACTGGTATGCTCCAGCCCGAGACTCCGCCTAGGTGGTTGGTTGGGCAGAGTATACCAGCTAATCTGACTCGCATTTTATTTAGAAAAGTAACTACATTAGAAGCATCATTAATTACTTTGATCGGACCTGTATGGAGGATTCTTGTCCATTTAAGTGCCTAAAAGACCGCCTAGGCCTTTATTCCAACATTGCTAATAGGAGGTACTACATTATTGGGAAGGGTATCAAAATGCATATGAGACAAACTAAAAAGTGTTTTATACTTTGGTACCCTCTCAGTAATTCGGTATCGCAGCCATGTTTTATTCGGTCAGCGTCTGTGCAAATGGTAAATTATGTTTTTATTGTATCGTTTCACTTGCAGTAACATTAGTGCGTCACTGATCTCATACCACATTCGTAGAGCACTACAAAATATAGTTATATCCAAAGGCATCCTGCTTATGATCGATGCAATTTTTTATAGATCTACAAGAGTTTTCTAGGCTTCTCTATATACCATTTCCATACGAAATTGATTGTATTAAAATATTAGGTTTCACTTAGCAATCCAAATTTTCCATAACACAGTAACAATATTTTTTTCCAT
The DNA here is from genome assembly GCF_003573695.1 of Papaver somniferum. Taxonomy (NCBI): domain Eukaryota; kingdom Viridiplantae; phylum Streptophyta; class Magnoliopsida; order Ranunculales; family Papaveraceae; genus Papaver; species Papaver somniferum. Next base: position 108,067,300 of record NC_039364.1, read on the forward strand.
GTCTCCTCAATGAATCCTCTTGTCCTCCAGAAAATAATCAAGATTTCAATCATATTTTGAGAGCTTCATTAGAAAGAAGGAATATTTTGACTTTGGGTCACAAAAAAGTGACCAAAGTTGTGTTTGAGTCACGAGTTTTTTTAATTAGAGTTTGGGTCACAGAAGTGTTATTGACCGTCTAGACCGTTAATTAATTATTTATTTTTAAAAATGAATTTCAATTTATAACTTTGTTAGTTAGGGTTAACACAACCATCACCACCACCACCTCCAGTATAACCAGCACCACCTCCTCTTCCTTCAATTCAAGCAACACCTCCATCATTATCTCCGGCACCACCAGCAGCAATACCTAATATCCTCGCACATTCAAATGAGATTAGTTAAACCAGAGCATTTACAAGCAAAATCAATAAATAAACAAAAGAAAAAGAAATTCAAGATAAGCACAAGAACTGAACAGGTCATTCATGCCTTTTAGCAAACACCTTGTGTGTGTGTTGTTGGTGGTGCAAATATGAGTTTGTTGGTGATTCAAACCCACCGTTTCTCTTTCTGTAGATTTTAAGAATCTAGAATTGAAGAATACTTGTTCTCTACATACTTCTGTAGAAGGCTAAAGGCCATATATATATATATATATATACCAATTGGTAATACTGATGTTTATAAACATAATAAGATTGTGCACTAAGACATACCATACACATGGAAATACAATTAAGGAAGTACTTAGACTCCAAGTTTCAATTAACAAGTGTGTGAGCATTGGCATGCTCATCACGTATCCTTAACACCTTCCCTGCAAATTTAGATTTTAGAACAAGCATACACATTCAATCTAACCCATTCATTCACATATATCCAATTTGCAGACCCAATAGCCATTGCCAAATACCACTTGCGTATGACCACTTCCCTTGTCAAGGATGCCACTTGATAGTTGTTTTCACGGAAACACACAATTCAAAACAAAACCAAACTCAAATTCACAACCAACCCATTATTCTTGATCAATCCAGGACCAGAATGCACTCGGGAATTTTATCCATTCAAATTCTTTCATTGTACCAACTTTCCCCCTAAATTCTGACAGTATGATGTTGTGGCCTCCTCTATATTCGTCGTTGCTACATTTATAGAGTAATATAAATCCTTTCAAACCACCAGATCTTTAGGTTCTCCGCAGTAAAAATAACATACCTTCTCGTGTACCATCAACATCATCTCTTTTGAGACAATCTTCTATTCATTAGCCACATTCATTCCATGTTAACTTCACCTCGATTTATACACATCTTCTTGTCTTCTTCATTCTGTTGTACTCGATTCATCAGCAACTTCAATTTCAGGTGAAAAAAAAAACAGAAAATAAAAAGGTTTCTCTTCAAATTGAATTTAGGATTTTAATGGCAAAGTTAGTAAATAATCTCAAATCCAAGTTTTAGCCAGTCATTTACACATCTAACCAGATTCTGCAACTGTCAAGACGGTTAACCATGGTACTGTGACCAAACACTAATTTAAAAAAATCGTGACCCAAGCGCAATTGACCCATATTCAAAATATCCCTAGAAAGAATTAGTAAAATCATTTCCTGAGTCCAAAGAGAATTTATCAAGCACTTTCGAAGAAACAACTTGGTTTTCAGAATAAGTTATGATTTCTAAATACTTTTAAGAACCTCATTTGATTGAAAACATTGGACGGAATGAAGATTTATGATCCACGAGATGTAAACTCGTCGCTTCTTTTTAAGGTCCATTTTGTTTTATCTTGCCATAAGATGGTAACCTAATCACAAAAATTTTCCCGATAACATCTTGATTAAGGAGGTTGTTCAGGATAACATAGTAACATCTTCTACTATCCTAATTAATTAACGTATTAACCGACGAGGGAATCAAGCACGCATAATTATCCTTTAGGACTGAAGGTTGGTTTTAGTATCAGGAATATTTTTGTCGAACCAAATAGAAACCAATTAACTTGTGCCAATCTCCAAACGCAATACGGTTTGATTAAGGTCATGCCCGTAATAACAAAATTCCAAAAACCGCAATATATATATATATATATATTTTATTTGTAATTGGGAATTTAAAATACATGTTTTAAAAAAAAAATCAAAGCCTAAAACTGGTTGTCTGATTGCAGTAGTCTCAATGCTCGTTTACCTTCAGGAGCTTGATTAAAAGGATCCATTTTTTTAAGAAATCCAAACCGTCTAGACTTCCCTTCGAGGGGATTATATATTTTAAAAAGTTTATTAGGAAGAGAGAAAATACATATATGGAAAGTTGTCACAAAAATTAGTGCAAGAAGAGTCTAACACCGATATTCTAGATTGGGATAAGCTTTTTGTTTTTCATTTTCCTAACTAATTCTTGTATTTATATATTAATTAGTTCGTCAAATTATATTATTATTTACATTTTAACGAAGAACAATATCGGCAGATGTTTCTCGTGTACTTATATGTCGAACTCTCAAAATTTTCATCATCTTTTTTGCAGAAACTATTTGATAGATTGTCATTGAAGAAAAAATATCTTATTTTTTGAAATTTATGGATCAAGTACCGGGAAAAAATGGCTTAAACTATAAGGAAAGTTCGTCATGATTGTGAGAGAAATTTGGAAATCAGTAGGAATTAATCGGATTAAGTGAACTTAAAGTAATAATTGAAGGGTGAAAATTGAAGGTAACATACTGAAATTTATGGGTAACGACATCAATTAAGCTTGATATATTTTGTCATATTATCATCAGCCAAAAAAAACATGATTAATGGGGATTTATGAAAAAAATTATGAGACGTTGGCTACAAACCAATTAAGAAAGACTAATAACACAACATGAAGTGAAAACCAACAAAAGGAAGATGAAGTGGCATGAACTAAGTTGGAGTTTTGGTTATAAGATATGCAAACTAATGAAAATATGGAAAAATTTGAAATATTGAGATCAAATTGATTAAAGAAGAGCCAATATGCAAAATTGTTGTTGAACGGATTGCAATCTGGATTTATTTAATTATCTGAGATTGTAGAAGGCAATTTTGGTGCAAAACCGCTTATATGAATAGATACTGATAGACTGTTGCATACTGCAAGTAGGAAATTACTTATACACGGTTGATTAGAATCATCAAGATGGACAATGGCATTAGAAGAAAACAATCAAAACACATAGAGGTACTGAATGAAAAGGAGAGGACATCAAGTACACCACCAACTTTTTATTCGTGAATCTATATGACAAATCATTATCCGGGGACAATCTAGAATAATCTCTTTTATGATCTCAATTCCAACAAGAGCAAGTCTTATTTATTTATTTTTTCAAATATTGAATTATGCAAGGTCGATTAACGTACTCATTTGCTTTCGCTTTAATTATAAAATAAAGTAGGATATATTAATTATATGTCCCTAGTTTTAACACCCTAGAAATATGTCCTTATACAACAATAAATATGTCCCTACTTTTTAATAACCTTATCCATTTAAAATTAGATTCCCTTAATACCCTCACCCATATAATGTTTTTCTTTATTTCAAAATGCAACAAATTTCTTCCTTTACCACTTCACCACCACCACTAGCACCACCACCACCAACATTCAACTACCATTCCACCACCATCGTTCAACAACCACCACCTACCAACCGCCACCACCACTAATATTCTACCAGCACTACTTCACCACCACCATTACACCATCAGTCCTCCACCACCACTAGTCCGCCGCCGCCGCCACCACCGCCACCGTCGCCGTCGCCACTAGTTCAGATATTTTTGTATCAACAACAGTAGTTGATCCAAATAAAAATAGAACCAACAGTAGAGGTTGATCCAATTTAGGGGATCAACAATGGTAGTTGATCCAAAAAAAAGGATCAACAGTAGAAGTTGATCCAATTTAGGAGATCAACTACCATTGTTGATCCACCAAAATTGGATCAATAATGAAAGTTGATCCATGTAAATGGAGTGAACTTGGCGTGAGTCGAACACGCATCATCTGACATGGAGTCAGTCATGCTACCATTGCACCACAAGTTCAACATTGGAAGAAATTTACATGATTTAAACTACAAGAATGATTATACTAATCCAAGAAAATGTTGTTGAAAGGATCAACAACAATAGTTGATCCATTAAAAATTGGATCAACAACAGGAGTTGATCCCATAAATGGATTAACAACAATAGTTGATCCATTAAAAAATTGGATCAACAACAGGAGTTGATCCCATAAAAAATTGGGTCAACAACAACAATTGATTCCGTAAAAACATATAAACAACAAAAATTTATCATCACCTGTAGCCTCATAAACAACAACAGATTCAAGACCATATTCACCACCACCACCACCATAAAAAAACCAAATCCACCACTATCTTCATCAACAATTTCAATACTCCAACCTCACCACAACCATCATTCCAACCAGAACCACCACAATATCCATCATCAATTACATCGTTTTAACCTTCTTCCATCTACATCATCAAATACAACCAGAACCATCGCAAAAATCTAATTCGCTTTAAACCCCTATTACCATTCATTAAGTTAAGTTAATCAAACTATTAACTTACTGAAATCTGAGAGAAAAGACGAACCTCAACAAGCAGATCCACGACAGGGAAAATCATTAGTTAAATCACCCTCAAACATATCAGCGATACAATCTTCCTTAATCCAGTTGAAATCGAAATAAATCTAAGCTCTGAAATTAGGTTTACACGCATCGTTTATCACTAGATTTATATTTGTAGCTGAAGCAAGTAGCAATCGATCTAAATCGACTGTTTAGAAGGAGATGGTGGTGGTGCTGGTGGTGGGATTATGTTGATTTTTGATGGTGGTAGAGGTGGAGACGAGATTGAGATATGGTGGTGGAGTCTCGTTCAATAGATTTTTCGTGATGGAAGTCGGTGATGGTGGAGATGGAGGAGGAGAGCGGAATATTTTCAGATCTGAAACTGAGAAGAAACGATGAATTGCTTATTATACAGTGAGGATAAATAAGGAAAAGGGAAAAACGTTGATGGACCCCTAATGGGCTTATAGATGGAGAGGGACATTTTTATTGTGTGATAAGGATATTTGTATAGGCCATCAAAAGTAGGGACAAATATTCAATTATTACACTAAAGTATAATGCAAAAACAAAAGTAGCGCAAACACACCAAGATTTTGTTAACGAGGAAACTATTATCCTTGAAAATAATCCCAGGACCTAGTTCAGACTGAAAACACGTTAATTTAAGATGTTACACCTTTTGCATACTATCAAATTTCGTACTGGATGTAATATAAATAAGTTATACCCTCAAAGTTTCACTACTTCAGCTGTATCCAAGCACCTGTAAAACTCATATAGAATCATAATTCTCTTTTAGAAGTTTCTCTTGTAAATTTCTAGCAGAACGTCAGTTTTCTTTAAAAGATGTCCACAGCCATTCGTGAAGACTAGTGCTACCATGCCTCCAACATGACACCTATTTAATTTTCTTTGGATGTATTTCAATCAAGGTTTTGGATCTTCAGATAAAAAAGATATCATGCAAATCTAAAAAAATAGGATAACTTATTCTCTTCAAAAGTTATAGAGATGCTCAATTGATTTTACCACATAATATCTATCTAGATCAAGTTTAGATGTTAATCTCGCGGTACTACAAAATTATGTACGAAAAATTTATTGTAGTTCACATCAATCTTATTTCCCAATTAATAGTTCTTGAATGATCGTATAATAGAAGAGACAAACCTTTAGAATAGACAAGAACTAAGGTGATCCATGGTAAGAAAAATCTATAAGGTAAAATATAGACAAGAACTACGGTGATCCATGGTAAAAAAATATATAAGGTAAAATATAGTCTAACTGAGCTTTACTGATCCCTTAGTGAATACTTCAAAGTCGTAACCTAAGACCTAGGTCTTTATAGGACTACTATAACAGCAACTAGGACATAACGCACTGGGGTTGAACTTCTTAGTTACATAAAGTCCTCTATTTATAGTGATGAAACTGGCTGGGTTGCTTAAAATTCAAGCAATTGTTGCTTGTGATCAAATTCAAGTTCGTGAAATAGTTTTCATGTTGCAAATTATTTTGATCCCAAGAAAACTTTAACTTCTCAATATAGATTGGTTCGAGGAATGTAAACCATGCAAGTATGTGAGAAGTTTACCTTGTAATTCGATTAAAGTATCATGCATTCAATTTAGCTCACGAATAACTAAGTAAGGTCCGTGAACCATAAAACAACATTAGAGTTCAATGACATCCAAAATAGACCAGATCGCGAACTAGAAAACTTGGTTCGGAAGCTCAATATGTCTTGGAGTTCCAGGAACATACCCAAAAGTGCATAGTTCGCGAACTGAAGATTCAATTCGTGAATATAAGAGAAAATATCAAAAATGTCCAGGAACACCTTGAAGTTGATTAGTTCGCGACTAGAAAAATTAGTTTGAGAACTATTATGTACTTTGGAGTTCAGTAACATCAGTTTAATGCACATTTCACGAGCCAAAATTCAGTTCGTGAACAATAGTGCAATTTGATGTTTATAGAAAAAAATAACCGCAGACATAGTTTGTTGAAAAATGAAAATTGTTCTTAACCTCAAAAGCGATATGTTGTATGAAAATACAATGCTTGAGTTCATGTTTCAAGATTATAGTCAAGCACGATTTTTAACTCGAAGGTTCTTCTATGTGATTACTAAAGCTATACCATATTGTCTTAAAAGATTGAATGGTAGAAATTATGAGTAAATAGGATAATTGGTCTTTACGTACCACTGTTTATGAAGTTCTCACAGATTTCTTCGTTCAATTTTGATAACAACTACCTAAATCTAATTTTACGTATCTTTGTTGTTTTTCAGTTATTCAATCTTTGAGGGTATTCGGTGATTTATGATACTCAACTACCTAAATCTAATCCTAGTCCAAAACTAACTTTAATAAACTATAAATTAAAAAATAGTTTCGGTCATCTAACATTGATAACAAACTTAACATACCAATATATGTAGGTTGAATTCAGCAATGCTTGAGCACTTAAAGTTAAGACTTAACTAAGAGGAAAAAAATAACAAATGTATTTTGATAATAACTTGCATACACTCATATTCTTCCTGGAAGTTGGGTTGATTTGTTTAGTTAGATTGGAAGATGAGGATGTACCAATACATTACACATAATACTACCAATCTATCAAATTGTCTTACCGAATAAAATCTCGCGAACTCACATAATGATTTTGATATAAATCACCTTGCTAGCTTACTTGTCACTGAATACGTTATTAAACAGACTGATAATATATTAAAAGATTTTATTTCTCTATGTTTATACGAGATTTAGAATTTGTTGATTTTTTAAGTTATTAATAACCTATCAATTCATGGATTGCCATGGACATTTATTTAAAACTATGATAGACTCAATAGGGTTCCTTGTTAGGTTTATATGGAGTACCAAAGACTTACCGAATGCCATTAATACACAAATAAATTGCCAAAAACATATATCTACATAAGAATACTTCAAAAAAAAAAAGTATCTATTAGTGATGTATCAAATTATACTCTCATATTAGGAGGAGTTAGATAGTTGATGTTGAACAAATGGACTACAAAAGACAATAACACATGGTTAAACCTTCCAATAATTGGATGTACGGTAATGTACTCGAGGTTGTATCCTGACCAATTATAGTAAATTTCGCTTATCATTTTTTTCTCTCGTTAAAATCTTACATTATCTAAAGATTTATAAATCTTTAAAAAAAAAATTTAAAAAAAAGAGTAACATATAGTACTCGTATTCGCAAGAATTAGAACCCGTGCTTCTAAATAATCATTAATTTTTAGTAGAAAGGTTGAAATGTATTAAATGAAAAAAATATAAAAAGGCCAAAGCCCCCATTTTGTTTAGAGTTTACAGTTAGCCGCTATCAATTATAACTTCCCAGTGAGTGACTAAATCTCTAAACGAGTTGTATCTAAACCATTTTTGAGTTGCCCCCAAGTGAAAATTAGGAATTTCACATCATTTGTAACTTCAACCACTATTCTTGGTCTTTTGTGTGACATTACTCTTCTAATCCGTTCATCCAAAATGACCCGACATATAGCAAATAATCACAATGGTCATATTTTCCTAAACCATTTTTGAGTTGCCCCCAAGTGAAAATTAGGAATTTCACATCATTTGTAACTTCAACCACTATTCTTGGTCTTTTGTGTGACAATACTCT
>NC_039364.1:108075829-108098650 GCF_003573695.1 Papaver somniferum
CCCAACTGAATATCCATGCTTCAAGCTGAGCAATTAGAGAACCCCTTGAGACCATCTCGCATTATATCCCCCATGAAATAATTTCAGATGTTGTAAGAAAAATGACAATGTAACAACAAATGATTGATTGTTTCCAACTGCATCTGACAAAGAGAACACAATGGATTATGAATTAAGTATCCTCTCCTTAAAAGTTTGTCAAGAGTTGGTGTTGCATTTTGGGCGGCTGGCCATAAGAAAAAAGGTATTTTGACTTTAGGTCATAAAAAAGTAATCAGAGTTGCGTTTGGGTCACAAGAAAATTTTAATTAGGGTTATCACCTGACCGTCGTTGACTGTGTTGACCATTATATAAATAATTTTTTATTTAAATATATCAACAACATCGTTAAAATGTTTAGCATCTGCAACTAATTTCTTAACACAACCACGTATAAGATTGCCATTAATTCCCTAAATGTGAGATTGTATTCATATCTTGAAGTACACCTGATGTTTTCTTACCATTGATTGGTTCAATTGCTTCAAAAAAATCCTTTCGTAGATTCAGTCATCTTCTCTTCATCATCAGTAGTTAAACCATCTCTATCCAAATATAGATACCCAAACAACCAAAATCTCCAATTTCTTTTTGAAGAAACCCGATTAAAAATGAAATTTTATTTCAGGGTTCCTGTATATCTTCCCCCTTCCATCTTCAAAGCACTTACTACAAACAATTACAAATCTTCCAACAATCACAAGGACAACTCCTAATTAACTATCCAATGTATTCACCAAATCTTGATCTCATTCGCAGCGAAGAAAAGAGAAAGAATTGGATGGAAAGGGAAGAGAAAGAGGATGTTATAGGGTTTTTTAATCCCGTCCATTTTTATGGATTTTGTTTTAGCCGTACACGTGGCAGACAGAAAATCGTATGGTTGGGTTAGTAAATAAAACGAAGTCTGATATTATATTGGTAATATCCATATTTAACTTGATTTTACGACATTCAACACGGTCAACGACGGTCCTGTGACCCAAACTCTAATTCAAATTTTCTCGTGACCCAAACACAACTCTGGTCACTTTTTTGTGACCCAAACTCAAAATATCTCTAAAAAAAACTGCATTTTAGGAGACACAAACTGGATCCATATGCATGAGACTGGCATCAAAGGAGGAGAGATTGACATCTGCTCAACTAACCATTTATAGCAAGTTTTAGCACTAAAACTTTCGGAGAGTGTGCATGTCACTTTATCTTCTATGTCTTTTTCTAAGTTTGGAGGGCTCCCCAAATATGCAAAAAAAAATAAAATAACATTTCTGGAATTTCAGAGTGAGTCAAATTTCTTCTAAACTGTAAATTCCAGGCACCATTTGCTATCACTTCTTTTATTGATGTGTTCTTCTGTTTTGAGAGTTTGAAAATATTATGGAATTTGTGTTTTAGTGCCCGATTCCCTCTCAATTTATCCCACCAAAAATTTATTCCTTCTTCATTATTCACTTTTGTCACTGACACAGCTTATATAATTTCCTTTTGTTTCTGGATTCCTTTCCAAATTCTGCTTCCTTGAGGGAGTTTGTTATATCTTTGATTGATAAAAGATTTTTTTATGAGATTGTAGTAAAAAGGTTCGAACTCTAAGACTTGTGAAAGCAGATTTTTTAGATTTAGTAAAATTATATATACAAAAATATTAACAAGATGATAAGAGTTACCGGGACTCGGGATTCCACCCATTCTCACATTCATGCAGTTCAATATTTAATTCCGGACAGTTAAAGCTCATAAAATAGCAAACATCGACTCTAAATCTTTGCCAAGGTAGATTTTATAAAGAATTATATGTAAATCACAAGCATGACGCATCAAAAGTACCTAAGACTAAGCATGCGACATCAAACGAAATCACAAATAATCAAGAAAAATCATAATCAATTATAATAGTGCAAATAGTCATAAAGAAATTAAATAGAATTACCACATGGGTGAAAAACAGCTTCCTCCGTCGTCCTAGTGATGGGTTCTAGCTCCGCATATTGAAAACACGCTCAAAATTCATTTTTATTGCTCAAAGGGTGTTTACAAGGATGAAAATGGAGATGAAATAATAAAACAGTGAATGTGCGACCCACAGAAATGGTCCAAAATAAACGACACAGAAGGAGTGCTATTGTTACTGTGGTTCTACGACCCACTTACGTGAGTCTTTTTCACTGTCATTAAACGACTGTCCCTGCGAGTATGTTCTTCGTGTTCTTGGTGTTCTTTATCAGCAGCAGCAACAGCAGAAACAGAGTTTCATCAACTCTTGATTTCTGCTTCTCTGGACCTCCTCTCGACACACATCTCTTGTACCTTGATAAATATATTTATACTCCTAATCCTCATTTAATCACGCCATATCTCCCAAATAATCTTCATTTATCAATATTATTCTCCACGGCCAAAGTTTCCATTTTTTGATCTTCCACGCGCATGCAGCTGTATTTCTTTCCCTCTATACCTTCTTCACGCTACATAATATCGATTAACTCTTCCAAACACGTGCGGTACACGTTTAAATTCCTCACAACCCGTGCAAGCTCATGTTTTTCCTCTAACTCCCTGTTTGGATTAAAACCAAGTTATCTAGCCAAATTCGATCGAAACAAACACCCATAATAGCTTTGTTAGGACATATCACAATTATCCATGAAGTTTCAGCCCTTTAGTCTACCCAGAACTCCTTCAAACTTTGATCGAAAAATCACACAGTAGATGAGAACCGTTTTCCCGCCAAAATTCATTTTTGAATTTTTGGGAAGAAGATGCCCTCCCCCTAATCCTCTACGGGTGTCCCTTTAGCACTTGCCTTATGGGGTGCAAATAGTAATTTTTTTTGGGCGTGAATAGTAATTTTTCTAAAGTTTCTCCGGCACATTTTTGGGGCGCTTTTAACACTCCTCCGGGGTGTTTCATGGGTGCCTTTAGTACTTTATCCTGGGGTGTAAAACACCAATTTTCGAGATAATTTTTCCGCAAGAGCTTACTTCTCTAAAAATACCTACAAAGACATAAAATAACAAAATAAATAGAAAATCGAGTACTGGCAATACATACAATTGAGACATATTAGACACATAAATGTGTCTATCATTGACCCATAACTCATTTGTATTTGCTTTCATCTTTTGTTGTATCACTTTCCTCCATAGTAGATTCTTGTCTTTAGAAAACCTCCATGACCACTTACCTAATAAAGCTTTATTGGTAAGTCCTAGATTCATTATTCCCAATCCACCCATTTTTTTTAGTGTGCATACTCTTTCTCATGCCACCCATTTAATCTTCTTGGCATCTGCAGATGAACCTCAAAGGAAGTTTCTCACGATTTGATTCACTTTATTTTCAACACTTGCTGGTATTGGGAAGATAGACATGTAATACATGGGTAAACTTGATAACACAGTCTTTATTAAAACTTCTCAATGACAGCCTCCCAAATATTTGCACTTCTTGTCATTGCCCTCACTGACATTCCTAAATATTTCAAAGGCAATCTCTCAACCTTATAATTTAGACTATCTGTTTTTGCTTATATTTTATTACATATTCCGCATCTAGGTTGATGGCAACACTTTTGTTGAAGTTAAAACTCCAACTTGTTTATTGCTTCAAAAATTTGGAAGACCGTGACTAGGTTTTCATCTTCTTTTTCTTTAGCATCCAAAAAATCCAGTGTATCATCAATAAATTGAAGATGTGAGATTTGAATGGAGCTTATGTGAGATTTGAGTGGTTGGTTGAATGAAATATAAGTAATGGTTTGTCCTTTTCTAACACCGAGGCCTTTCAGCACAGTTAGCTCCAGAGTTGGCAGAAAACTCTGCAGTTAAGCGTGCTCAGGCGGGAGTAATACATGGATGAGTAATCTCCCGGGAGGTTGTTGCCGGATGATCGCAGTGATGCCCGTTAAAAACCCCACACTTCCGAATGACCGCGGTGACTAAGTGGGGACAATATCGGTTGAGGCTCAGGTCATTACAGTTTATAGACTCTCCTGAGATAATGTTTAGATGAATTGCATTCTTCATTAACTTTGAGAAAATTCAGCCACTAGAATAAACAAGAAGGGAGAAATAGGGTCTTTTTGTTTCAGTCCTTTCTGGGGTTTGAATCTTTGTATTGGCACTCCATTTATGAGTAAAAAATGCTAGCTGAAGATACACACCACTCCATCCAACTTACCCATTTTGAGCCAAAACCTGAATTCTGCAACACATTGCTAATTTTGTGCCAATTAACATTATCAAAATCCTTTTATATATCCAATCTACGAAAAATCCCAGACTTCTTTTCTTTGAATCCAGTGTCTACCAGCTCCCCTGCAATTAGAATGCTATCCAAAATTTATTTGTAAGAGATAAAGGCTCCTTGATTTTCTGAAATCAGTTTTGGTAATAATGCATTAAGTCCTTGTGTGTGTATCTTTGAGATTACCTTATAGACACTGCTGACCAAACTCATAGGTCTAAAATCTTGAGGGTTTCCAATTTGTGCTTTATTAGGAATTAAGCTGATAAAAAGACAGTTTTTCCTCCAGTCTACCTTCTTTTGATCTTCAAATTCTTTAATTACCGCCATAAAATTCTTTTTGATTACCAACCAGTTTTGTTTTTATAGAATTTGATGTTGTATCCATCAGGTCCTGGTGACTTGTTATTCTTGAATTGCTTTATCACACCCCATTCTTCTTCATCATTTATATGTATTTCAATCCAAACACTATCTTCATTTGAAATTTTAATGAAAAATTCTTCATTCATTTTTGGCCTAAATTTGTGCTCGTCTTAAAGAAATAAGATATCTTCTCTTATTTCAGCTTGACCAAAATTTCCCCCCTCCATTGATCACTAGTTTTTGCATTTTATTTCTTCTTCTACTTTCATTGGCCAATGTATGAAAATATTTTGTATTAGCATCTCATTCCTTGAAATGTTGAGTTTTTGCCCTTGTCATCCACTTCCTAGCATTGTCCAAATTTATTCGTTTGAGTTTTTCCATGCACTCAACTCTTTCATTGAATTATTGAGTTGATAGAGTTGTATTTTCCTCCATAGCATTCAGAGCATCAATTACTGTTGTGAGTTTTTTTTTTTTTGAAACTGCAAGATTGAAATTAATTAAGAGGAAGTGTTTACAAAGGATTTATCCACCTGCAACTGATGTTGTATGTAACTAGATGGATCTATTAACCAAACACTACTTAATCTCTCAGTTCTAGCTAACTTAGAAAGAGTATCAACTATCTTATTTTGCTCTTTAGGCACATAATTACTTTGCCAAGAGACAAAATTATTAAAAAAAAAAATTAATATCTATGATCAAGTTATGAATCCTCCAATCAATTGTGAAATTCTCCTTGTTCATTGCCTCCACTACTATCTTTGAGTCCATTTCAAACTGAACGCTTTGCAAATTCTTTTCCTTAGCACAATGTATTGCCTCCCATGGCCCTCTACATTCAGCATGCTCCGGACTCGTCACATGAGTTAGATAGATGCATCTGGATCCCTGATGTGTACCTGCAAAATCACGAATAATTAGTCCTATACCTCTTGTATTCGTATCTTTTGTATCTTTCTCCTGTTGTGAGTTCTTGTTTCTTTTCCTCTATATTTCCATATGTTGCTCTACTCTATCTTTTTATGAAGAATTTTATATTTTGAAGTTTCTTGGACATAATGTAGCTTCGGGTGTCATGAAAAACCACAGTATCCCACCATAATTTCAGGTTTGTGAGAAACTCAGGGTGATTGAACCAATAACTCTCGCTTTTATATGATGCTTTTTTCTATTAACATTAGATTAGATATAGTTAATAATATAGCTTAATGATGTGGAAAGGTTCTAAATAACAAAGTTTGAGTAAGGGGAAGAAATTTACCTTGAAAATGTGGTGTCACTAGAACTCTATCTAGTCTGCATGATAGTAGATCAGGTTGCGTATTGCTCCAGGTATATAGTCCTCCATTTAAATGAGATCAATCAATTCATGTTCTTCCATGAACTCATTGAAAAGTCTTCTATTCATTGTTGAACCTCCAGATTTGTTTCTTTCTTTTGTTCATCTAACTGCATTAAATATCCTGCCACACATCAATGTTCTGAGCCCAACCTGTTAAATCTTCAAGTTCCTCCCAAAACCTACAACACGTCTACTGAGTAACCCTGTGACACTATTTATACGACTACTCAGTAGCCATGTCATGTAGGGAAGGGATGCTACGCCACCATAACAAGGTTGGCTTCTTTGTGTCATCCCTTCCCTACGTACGAGGAATAGGAAAGAGATGCCCTCCACCATAGTGCTAGCTCTTAGAGTGTTAGACCCTAATATGACAGATTTGATTGCCAAATCAAGTTAGACAAATTTTTCATCATCATTAAAGATTTCTTTAGTACGTAATTGCGCAAAAATCTATTCGATAAGTGAATGACACATGCTAAGTCTTTTATCCAACCACCTCTAATATGTGCTCGTTGTAGTATCTTGTCTCACTATCATTATTGCGTTGCATTATTTGTGTAGTTGTCACCATCAAGTTGGGGAACATTTTTGTGTCATGTTTTGGACAAAAAAATAAAAAAGGAATTTAAAAACACTGATTTCAAACCGATTAACTAATCCAAGATAGTAAAGCAAATTATGAACTTTGATGAGAGATTTGGTGTATCAAAATGATTGATATTTATACGTGGACAGTCTTGGTGTCGACGGTGTGGACTGTATAGGATAATAGCTGAATGTATTTTTTATTTCAGGGACAAGGTGAATTGACAGACACCAAGGAAAATGTTTCTGCCATAGTTGTCCGGCGGGCATAACCTTAATGTGTGCCAAGGGGTGGAAATCTACTTTTATTTTAAGGGCTCTTACGTATTCAAATGATCTGAAATGTAGATGGGAACTAATCTACAACAAAAATACAAAATTACCTTTTGACTATTATCATAATTACCTAACCTAAACCTAATTAAAATCAAAATCAAAAATTAAACACAAATTTGGTTAAAAAGACCAAAATTCATAATTCCTGGGTGAAACGGACTGGTAAGCTTTATACTGTTTATATGGACAGGAATCAAAAAGATATTGTCAAAAATTCGGTTTGGTTATTCCACCCAGAATTTTATTTCTTAATTAACTGGAATGAACCAGTACGCCATTATCTTCTTTAAATATTACCGAGACCTTCGATTCAAAGAAGAACGTGATTTTTCATCCTCAAATATATATTTTTCTTCTCCTCCGATAATTCATCACGAATTAGATGATGATAGATAATACCATATTGAATCAGGGCTGCAAAAACATATATTTTCAAAGTCAGGACAAAAAAAAAGTTTTGATTTAGTTTATATTTCATAAATGAACTACAACAACAAATTTAACACATGATGAAACCTGAATAAGACTAGGCTCATCCAGTGACAACTCATGATGAAACCAATTTCATCCAGTGATAACATGTAGTAAAACCAATGTCATTCAGTGATAACACATGATTAAACCAATTTCATCCAGTGGAAACACATGATAAAACTAGGCTCATCCATTGGCAATACATGATGAAACCAATTTCATCCAGTAACAACACATAGTAAAACCAATTTCATCTAGTGATAACACGTGATGAAACCAATTTCATCTAGTGGCAGCACATGATAAAACTAGGCTCATCCAGTGGCAACATTTGAGGAAACCAATTTCATTCAGTGATAACACATAATGAAACCAATTTCATCCAGTGATAACACATGATGTAACTAGGAAAAAAATATCAAAGTGTATACCAAGATGAAAAATTCTGATATAATCAAAAAGATAATTAGGGATGGAAACTTACCGATTTGAGCATGTATACTTCAATTCACACAAGACCCTAATTTTTTAATTTATTGATTTGAAAAAATTCAATTAAATTAGGGTATTAGAAAATTCTTTATGGATTGGTGGTGCTGTTGACGGTGGTTTTGGAGAAACACGACGATTGTCGACAGTGGTGGTAGAGAAGGTGGTGGTGGTGGTGGTGATTTAGGTTATGGCGGTGGAGAAAGTTGATGTTGTTGATGGTGGTGTTGGTGTTTTGCGGTAGTGGAGATGTTATTGGTGGTGTCAATAATGAAGGGGAAGAATATTACGATGTCGATGGTGGTGGTGGCAGTGTGAATAGTGGAGAAGAAGAAACCGGGTTTTCAAAATAAAAGCGAAATTTCTGAAGTTTTTTCTTTTTTGTATCGGAAGAAGATGAAGATTAGGTGGAGGATATAGTAGTCTGTTTTAGAATGATGTGTCTCTCTTCCATTTGACCCAGATCAATATTTTGCCCGTCCATATCGACCAGGTTTGATGGGTTTCTGTCCATATAACCCATTTTCTGAAAATTAAATCTAATTAGAATAAAAAACATAATTACTCTTTGACCACCATTTTGCACCATACTTCGACCTTTAGTATCTTTGTTCATCTTGAACTACATCTGCAACTTACAGGGGGTTAGTCAATTGGGATTTTTAGAGATATCGAGAGAATTTTGTGTATGCGATTTGGGGAAACTCTCTGTAAGTCTATTTATTTTTGGGGACTTTCTGAGTGATTTTTAGGAAATCTCGGTGAGTTGTTGAGACAAAAATATATAGGAATTTTACCTTACATACATCAAATAAGAAGGAAAAAAATTCAAAAATTATTTTTGGACCTAAGTTTCGACATGACTTTGTACGCGATGTAGTCGCTGACATTTGTTATAAGGCTGGTGTACCTGCGCGTAAGGAAGTCTCGCTCTGATTTCTGTCGGATGATGGCAAAGATTTACGGCATGCTGATATCTTCGTTCCTAAGTGGGAGAATGGTCAAGATGTTTGCATGGATGTTACAGGGGTTTCCCCTTTCACAGGTGAAGGTACTCGCTCTTGTTCCAGGCAAAGTTATATCTAGTGCTGTTTCGCGAAAACGCACTAAGTACTTGGACAAGTGTGTGTCTTATGGCTATGGTTTGGGTGTTTTAGATTTTTCTATTTTAGGGGAACTTGGAGATGATAATTTATGTTTTTTCAAGCGTCTGAAGAATTGTTTAGCTAGCAGGGACGTTAGTAGTGGTTTTGGTAGTTTTATTTTTCATAGATTAGGCATTGCTATTCAAAAAGGTGTTGGTGCTCAGCTTGTTGCTAGGTTACCCTCCAAAAGTTTGTAATTTTCTATTTTCATTTTAGTTATTGATATATAAAATAAAATTTAAAATTTTATAAAATTAGTATATATTAAATTATTCATATATTTAATACAAAAAAAACAAAGAATATAATCAATAAAATTATAAATTTATATGGGCGTATGATAGAAATTGTGACTATTTTGTCAACCGAAAATTAAACCAAATTGAACACGAACATAATGCATGGGTTGAGATCTAGCATAATGTGGAGTTTTTGCAAAATAATAGTTTTTTTTTATATGCATGGAATTTATTATAGCTTTTTTTTTTTGTTTTTTTTTTTAAAATATCCTAAAGTCTCTCCAAATATCACCTATTTTGGAGAGACTTTTTTTAAGCCTTTTACGATATATTTTCACTTAAAAGTCTCTAAAAATCCCCCATAACTTTAAATCATTGATACGGAAATCCAAATCCAATAGCAAAAAATTCTAAAGACTTTCAGAAAGTCACTATCCAGTAACAGAAACTCTCAAAGATTTACAAAGACTCCCTATCGACTAACAAATTTGGAATGTCTCTAAAATTCCCTATAATTCTTAATTGACTAACCCCCTATTTTTGTCGGTATATACCGATGCTGATTGGGTGGGTGATCATCTTGATCGTCGTTCTACGAGTGGATATTGCGTTTATCTTGGTTCTAATCTCATATCTTGAAATTCTCATAGCAAAGAACAATTTCCCGATCAAATACTGAATCTAAATATCTTGGTTTGGATTTTGCCAAAGCTGAATTAATATGGGTCGAATCTCTTCTTCGAGAACTTCAGGCTTCTATTCAGTTTCCTCCCACTCTTTCGTGTGACAATTTGGGAGCAACATATCTTACGATGAATCCATTTTTTCATGATCGTACAAAACACATAAAAATTGACTATCACTTTGTTCATGAGAGAGTTCAAAGTGTCTGTCTTGATGTTCGGTTTATCTCATTTAAGGATCAAATTGCAAGTGTCTTTACGAAATTTAATCTGAAGGATTAGTTTTATAAGCTTCGCTCGAATCTCAATGTCGTCGACAATCCGCTTAGATTGAGGAGGAGTGTTGGACATATAACAGACGTGATCTAACAAGTCATAACTGTTTTTTTTTATTTAGAAAAACAGAATAAGAGCTCCACAGAGCAACAAACTCATTGGTACAGCAGGTGGCCATCTAGGCTATATCTAGCACCATGATGAACCCCTAAAGTTTGATGAGTGATATTTCAGTTATCCTAACACAAGGGATTTGAATAAATTGTAAGGCTACCAAAAGCGATTGAATATTGAGACTTTTCCAATTTAAGTCCTGCAGTAAAGTAGAGTGACTAGATAATTGAGTTAATCTAATAGCACTAATGTTTTGCTGGGGAGTTAGCTTGATAAGATTGCCTAAAGCAAAATCAATAGCTTCAAAATTTCCTCCATAGCTGAGAGTGAAACTTCCTTGAAATATTTCCTGCACTTATGATTGATATTCTTTCTGAATGGCTTGTAGAGTTTCTTCATCTTCTGCCGCAAAATCAATGTTGGATTTCTGCATTTCCTTGCCCCATTCCAGAGCTAGATGTGATCCTATGCTTGCTCTGTCTGCTCTGCTGAGTTGAATTGTAGGGTCTTTGTAGTTTCTTGCTCCCACACACTGACCTGAGAAGGATAAGGAAACAAGAGCAAAGTTAGTAAAGGAAGACATGTTATTATTCACTTTCAGGATATGCATGCTAATAGTGATTCCAAATTTCTCTTTATGATTTCTGACCAGACTATCAATTCTTAATGTCTGATCATTATCAGTGTCCTGGTAGTAAAGGTTGTTCATAATGTGCCCTGGGTTATGAATCACTCTATTAAAAGAGCATAGGTGTTGAGAGATTTTCAGAGCAGTATGCTCAGCAGAAGGCTAGTTTTTCTGAAGACCACATCACATCTAGCTTTCCAGATGAACCAAAAGATGGTAGCAAAAGTAATACTCTAACTTGCAATAGGATTGTTATTGTGGAACCAACTGTTGAACCAATCCTAAAACGAGCCAAAAGCAGTGAAGAATTAGTGAGATTCCCCAAAGAGTTTTTCCCAGACATTTGAAGCAGCTGGACAAGCCAAGAGTACATGAGTAATATCTTCATGGGCATTCTTGCAGATATTGCATATGGGATCAATATAATTCAGGATACTGGCAGACTTGGCATTAGTTGGGAGAATACCATGAGCACATTTACATATGAAGAGTTGGATAGCTGAAGTAGTGTCAAGCTTCCATATTTCCTTCCAAAGAGTTATGAGAGTATCATTAGCATATTTATTAGTGATTTGCTTGTCATATAAGGATTTGACATTGAATTTCCTTGTATAAGTTAAACTCCAGCTTATAGTATCTTCATTGTTTGGATTGCGGTGAGTATGGATAATGTGGTTTTGAACATCTTGAGTAAACCAGAGAGCTATGAGATTTAAGTCCCATTCTTCAGAGGTATTGAAAAGTTGATTGACAGTAGTAAGGTTTGAAGGGCAGTGAAAGGGATTTTGAATTATGTCAGGGTAGTTTCAATCCATCTATCTTCCAAAATATGTATACTGGTGCCTTTCCCTATCCTCCAGGTGTAATATTTTTGTATGCAGGCTATTCCTTCCAGAATTCCTTTCCATAGCCAAGAATCAGTAGTCTTTGGGTTGGTGTTCATTCTGATGACTTCTTGATTTGGGAAGTGGGTTGCCTTCATGGTGATACTCCAGAGAGAGTTGGGTTCTTCAATTAATCTCCAAGCAATTTTTGTGATCATAGCAGTATTGAAATACTCCATATTCTTGAAACCCAGACCCCCAAGTTCCTTTGGTTTGTTGACAACATCTCAGGCTATGTAAAATAGACCTTTAGGTTTATCTTGTTCTTTGTTCCAGAAGAAGTCTCTTTGTATATCATTTATCTATTTATAGGTGCCCTTTAGATCTTAATGCAATTCATTTGATAAATGCTGGAGGTGGAGGTGACAGTTTGGATCATTGTAACTTTTCCAGCTGTAGACAGAGTGGTTTCCCATCTTGCAAGTCTAACTTTTAATTTGTCCACACAAGGCTTGAAAGTTTGCACATTACTTCTATTGGTGAAGAGTGGAGAGCCAAGTAATTATCCTTAATGTTGATTCTTTAGACTTGCAGAGAGTTACTTATGTTGTCAGCAATATCAGGAGCAGTATTTTTGCTGAAGAAGATGCCAGACTTAGCAAAGTTAATCAACTGCTCAGAAGATTGATTAAAATCTTGGAATATCTTGAGAAGGTTGTTGCATTCTTCCTTGTTGGCTTTGCAGAATATCATACAATCACCAACAAAGAGGAGGTGGCTAATGGTAGGAGCATCAGTACAAGTTTTTGTTCCATGTATGAGATCTTGGGATTCTGCAAAGACACGATATCTAGAAAGTGCCTCCATGCAGAATAAGATAGGTAAGGGGATAGAAGATCTCCTTGTCTGAGGCCTCTAGTTGGTGTGAAAAAAGTTTCAGGAGAACCATTGACCAGAAAAGAAAGGTTGGTGGTGGAGATACATTGCTGAATTAAGTTGCACCACTGAGTGCTAAATCCCATTTGGATCATAATCTTGAAGAGAAACTCACAGTTGACCCTATCAAAAGCTTTGGCCATATCAATCTTGATGCCCATAGTCCCATTAACTCCTTTTTTCCCTTTCCTGGTATTCATATAATGTATGAGTTCATGGGCTATGGCAATGTTGTCAGAAATTTGTCTGCCATGTATAAATGCAGATTGAAAGAGTGAAATAAGTTTGGGGAGAAGAGGTTTGAGTCTTTGAGTAAGAATCTTGGATATGATTTGTAGGTGGTATTGCATAAAGATATTGGTCTGAATTGAGAGGGGGTAGTTGGATTGTCAGTCTTATGGATTAGGGAAATGAAAGTGGAGTTCATCTCTTTATGGAGAAATCGAAAGTTGAAAAAGTTTTGAACCATGTTGATGATGTCCTCTCCCACTATCTCCCAGTTTGCTTGGAAAAAAATTGGTGGGAAGCCATTAGGACCTGGAGCTTTGTCCCCTGCCATGCTAAAAAGGATAGATTTGATTTCCACAACATCATGAATCTTTAGAAGGTTAATGTTTTCAGCATTGGTGATAGAAGTAGGAATGAGCTTGATGAGGGATTTATTAATGGTTATTGGTTCAACAGTGGCCATGTTAGCAAACTGATTAGTGAAGCAAAGGGAAATATCATTGATATTGTGGAGCCAAGTACCATCATCTTTTTGAATGAAGACAATCTTATTTCTTCTGTATCTTTTCTTGGCAGAGATGTGGAAAAAAAATGGTATTTTTGTCCTCAAGCTTGATGAGCTGATCTTTACTTTTAGTCTTCGAAAACCTTTCTTGAACATTCTACCAGTGTTCAACCACCTTCTTAGCCTCTCTGATGTCATGACCTCTATTGATAGTGAACTGATTTTTGGTGATCCAATCCAAGTGTTGTAGAATTTCCTCAAGATTTGTCTTAATATTACCATAAATTTCCTTATTCCATTTCTTGAGTTTGACTTTAATGTCTCTTAACTTCCTAGCAATCTTGATAGCAAGAGAACCTTTATGCTTTGTCTTCCAGCATTCAGCTATGATGTCTTTACAATCTTTGTGGTCTAGCCAAGGACCAAAAAATTTGAATGAAATATGGCCCTGTTTCCAGTTAGCATTGGCATTGAGAATGATGGGGTTGTGATCAGAACCAATGGCAGGTAGGTTGAAAATGGTGGAGTTTGGATGAATTTCAAGCCAATCTTCATTATCTAGGCCTCTGTCTAATCTTTGTTCAGTGAGATGAGGACCCACTCTTCTGTTGGTCCAAGTGAAGGGGCACTCAGTGTAACCCAAGTCAGTGACATTAGCTTCTTCCAACTTTTCCAAAAAAAATGTTAGCTTCATAAGAATTAATAGAATGTTGGCTAAATTTTTCATGATCATGCAACATAAAATTAAGGTCTCCCATAATCAACCAAGGTAAGGTATTAAGCTTATCAGTGTTTTCAATCATTTTCCAAGAATGTAATTTATCAAGAGTAGTATAAGGGTTGCCATGGTAACCTGTGAATAACCAAGGGTTCCCTATACTAGGGATAACAGTGGCACTAATATGATTATTAGAGAAATCTTGTATAGTAACATTTAAATGGGTTTTCCAAGCTAAGACAAGACCACCAGCAATTTTAGCTTTTCCCTATACCAGGGTTATGTTTATTTAGCATGTTGTTCAGGTGCCTACCAGTGTTATGTTTTCCTAGGCCTTGAAAATTCCAAGTCATGATTGAGAAAAATTGCCAGAAATAAGATACAGTAGCCTAAGAGAAGATGATAATGACATAGCCTAAGCAATGATATCTATGAAGCTTGGTTATCCTGTGAATACAGAAGCTATGCATGTATAAAGTTATCAGAGCTAGATTAATCATGATGTGAATATCATTTAAGCTATGCATGTATAAAGTCATAACTGTTTCAACTTTCCTTTTTTATAGCTTGTAAAATCTTGGTATATTTTGTATTTTTGTATATCATGTATTCCTTGTATTTGAAGGTATATCTTTCATGATTTAATCTTTGATATTTTTAAATATACAAGTTTTCTTTTGTGTTTTTCATCAATTGAAACACGTGAAATTATAGTCTCAACCATGTCACACAAGAGACACGTGGGACTTTGCGTTGGCAATGTCAGCAGGGGATAATTATCTCAACTACATATTTCTTAAGTAAATCATCCACTTTTACAGTATGATGGGAAGCCACTTGTAACGAGTTTTTTTACAGCTATAGAATTTTGATAATATGAAAAATACCGGGGATTGTATTTGATATGGTTGAATTCGATAATTAGAGCATCTCCAATGGTGTTTGAATACGTATCATATGTTGAGACCTAAAAAATGAGACTTTTTTAACCTCTCTAGTTTGAGGCCTATGGATTTATTCATCTACCCAACAGAGAAGGATAAGTGGTTGAAAAAGTGGGGGTATAACAACCACACCCAATATTTCGCTTAGCAATCTGTATGGACAAACTCCAATATGCTTTCTAGAGAATCAACTATACAGTCAGACTCAATCTAGATAAAAAGTATATCAAAGAGTTTATATCTCAATCTCTCGATTTGATATATACTCAAGCAAATAGAAATCTGTGAGTCTTTATCAAATACTAGAGAGATAACTTGGATGGTACCAAAGACCAATATCCAAGTGTCAATCAATTTAAATCAACAACCAAAAGGTCGGATATTCTAATTGATTGAACAACGGACAACATGTGATATTTCAATTATATAACAAAATATAATGCGGAAAAGAAATAATACAGACACCAGAATTTTGTTAACGAGGAAACCGCAAATGCAGAAAAATCCCGGGACCTAGTCCAGTTTGAACACACACTGTATTAAGCCGCTACAGACACTAGCCTACTCCAAATTAGCTTCGGTCGGGACTGTAGTTGAACCCCAATCAATCTCACACTGATCCAAGGTACAGTTATGCTCCTACGTCTCTTATCCCAGCAGGATGCTACGTACTTTATTCCCTTAGCTGATCTCACCCACAACTAAGAGTTGCTACGACCCAAAGTTGAAGACTTTAATAAACAAATATGTATCACACAGAAAAGTCTACGGTAATAGATAAATCCGTCTCCCACGAATATATCTATGAGTTTTGTTCCGTCTTTTGATAAATCAAGGTGAACATGAACCAATTGATAAACCAGACTTATATTCCCGAAGAACAGCCTAGTATTATCAATCACCTCACAATAATCTTAATCAACGCAGCGAAAAAAGATATTGCGGAATCACAAACGATGAGACGAAATGTTTGTGATTTCTTTTATATCTTTCCTATCAGAGATATCAATCTCAAGCCAATTATTAAAATTGTACTCGTACGATAGAAACAACAAGATTAGATCACACAACTACAAGAAAGTAGTATCGTTCTGGCTTCACAATCCCAATGAAGTCTTTAAGTCGTTAACCTGGTTTAGAAGAAGAAACCAAAGGTTAAAGGAGAATCGACTCTAGCTTAGCACAACTAGTATCACACAGATGGTGTGGGGATTAGGTTTCCCAGTTGCTAGAGTTCTCCCTTATATAGTCTTTCAAATCAGGGTTTGCAATCAATGTCAGCTTGGTAACAAAACATTCAATATTCACCGTTAGATGAAAACCTGATTAGATTCAAGCTAATATCTTTCAACCGTTAGATCGAAAACTAGCTTGTTACACACAAATGAAATGCACTTTTCTAGGCTTGTGTAACCGTACCCAAACTTGTGCATTTGTTGGTTCAACAATAGTCAACCAAATGGTTAGCCATATGATCACTTTCATATCAACCATATTCTTCTTCACCATAACTAGTTCAAGTGACTCAAATGAACTAGTTAGAGAGTTGTTCAATTGCAAGGAAAGATTGTGTAACTACACAAGACACAATTGAAGCAAAAACAATTTGATTCACTCGAATCGGTTCATCAACTATATAGCCACGGTTTGCAATTTGCATTCCTTAGTTTATATAAGAATAAATTCACAAACATCATTTTTAGATATAACCTACTCAAGTTTGCGGACTGGGTTCGCGTACTTAAGTTCCCGGACGGAGTTCACAAACTCCAACAGAATTTCTCGGGTCGAGAACTTCCGCCAGTTGGCGGACTTGGCTCACGCCACCATTCCGGTTCTCTTGATCAACAAAGTTCGCAAACTTTGGTTCAAGGAATAAGGACTTATACATATATGTGTTTCCACAACAATGCTTATATCCTCCAATGATTATATTATCTAAACTCTCATTTCAATCATTGAAACATTCTTAGAGGACGTTGATATTCTATAGTTGTTATTCACAAACTATTTTTCTTTAAAGTAAGCAGATTTCAAAGTGATTGAATCTTGTCATGAATTTCGTCACTAGGTAAAGATGAACTTGGCTAAAGCGATAGCTTACCAACACATATTTCGAGAAATAGATAGGCGACATAAACTCGTCTCGAAATAGGAAATGTGTATAATCTAAGTCTATATAGCAAAAACGGCTTTTGTCTCAAGATAAGAGATAAATAGACTTTTGAGTGATAGATAAGTTCAAGTCTCCACATACCTTTTAGTCGACGAAGATCCACCGGTTCCTTGAGTAGTCCTTCGTCTTGTATGATGATTGACATGGAGTTCTTGAGCTCAACTACACTTTCTATCCTAGTCCGAGACTTTAGCTATAGTAGACTAGAAACCAAGACTTATAGTTTTGATCACTAACATTGACGAACATGCTTGAGATAGCAACGCATGCGAGTTCGACCGAGCAATGCTCTAACAATCTCCCCCTTTGTCAATTTTAGTGACAAAACTATCAATACATATGGAATACAAAAAATAAATAAATTAACTTTTGTAGCTCCTATTCCACATGTTTAATCTTCAACATTACTTGAAATCTTCGTCACTTCCAAGTACTGCAATGATCCCAAAGGTTGTAAGTTCAGCATTATCATTGTTGAAAATCCGTAGCTATAACAACGAGAAAACAAGAGTTCTCAATCATTGTTATACAGTGTCATGTTATCATTACACAACGTCAAAGTTCAACTTCAACAACAATACTATGGTGATATGTATCACTCCCCCTTAGTCAATACTCCATCTCTCATGGAAACCACCCCCCCTTACATAATGATCCGAAAACCATATGTATTTGTAGTGTGAACTACATATTAATTCACCCCCTTTTTGTCAATAAAATTGGCAAAGGTACAAGAACGGGATCCTAATGAAATTTCCGAAAGAGACATTTCATGACCAAAAGAAAGAAACATATATCATCTTATTTAGATGCAATCATATAGCCGAAGTTAAATGCATTCATCAAGGAGTTTATAAAGATACAAGATAACCCCTCTATTATTCCACAACCGCACTCCCCACAAAGATTTGGCAATTAAGCACAAGTTCAATTAAGAACTCTCTCCCATAATATGTCATTCCCGAAAGAACAACAAGAGCGACCTTAATTTTGAAAGAAAAGAAGGATTTCTTTGGACATAACAAATCACATACAAGTATGAATTTGAATCCAAAATACTCAATTAAATTAACCACAAGAGAACCCATGATTAATTCAATCGAAAATGCTCAACATAAGTGAACTTATGGAGACTCAAAAGTATACAATTAGATTAATTACAAGAGAACCCATAATTAATCTAATCGAAATACACAACCAAACTAATCACAAAAGTAATCAATTTAATTGGTCATGCTCATCACAAGAAAACTTACGGAGCAACAACAAAATAACCAAACAAGATGATTAATTTAGTTCAATATGCTCGACATAAAGTATCTCGCGGAACAACAACTAAGATAATCATAAAAATAATCAACTTGGACTTTTAGTGCTCAACATAAGACACTTTACGGAGCCTCACAGTAATACATAAAATATGGATCAGGAAAGATCAATACTGCGGAATACACAAGGATTCATTCTATTTTCCATCACTATTCGCATAACGACATTCAATAGACATAATCCTTGCAAACAAAAGATTTTAACCTATCTTCCATCAATAATTGACATAATAGGCTTAACTTTTGTATTTGTCAAAAGTCTATTCATTCTTTTATCAATACATGCATATCGACATACGAAAGACTTTACTTTTGACAAGGTATGGGACAATCATAGTTCACGGACGCAAACACACATATCCCATAACAATATTGCAATATATAAAACCATAAAGATTAATACTGCTAAAATCATCTTCCAAACAAATTTAGAATTTAAACCAATAAATCTAAAACATGAAGATGAAAACGTTGGACATAGCTATGTGTAATCACAATAATGGTTATTCCAAACTCTAGTTATTCTTCTAACAAAAACAAGAAGATAGAAGATTAACTAGGCAATAAGACCTTTGAAGAATTCTTTATCGTCCCCGAACTCCTTGTCGTCAACAACCATTGGGACATAAGGTTCATTCAGATAGGAGTTTATATCAGTAAACCTTCTTGGATGATGATGTCGAACCAGGGCCTTCTGAATCTCATGAGTCTTATACACAAAAGCCTTTATTTTTTGAATCTCCTTTCGCATCTCCTTCAACTCTTCAAGAACATCAGAAAACTTCTGAGAGTTTGAAGGAACGGCTCTTGGCTTCCTCACATTCCTTATCTTTCTTTTCAAGGTAGGAGATAACGGAGATTTCTCTTTTTCTTTCATGATTGATGGCTTAACAATCATATTAACATCTTTTCCATTAGAAGACATCATTCTTGGAGTATCCATAACGTATGGGTTTGTGATAGGAAATAACAAATTGAACTCAATAAGTAGTCTTGAGATGAAAAGAGGTTTTGAAGAAGGAAAAAGGAATGTAGGATTTCGAAACCTTTAAACAGGTTCGTACACGTCCAACTCACAACCCTATAAAGAGTAGAATTGTCGATAGTAACCCTCTTTTGTTGATAGACAGGGAAGAACAAAACTAAGAAAAGAAAAAAAAACTTTTCCTAAAGCCTGAGAGGCACAAAATCATTGTCTCTTTTGATCAGGCACATGAGACAAGATTTCCAAAAAAAACACAATCAAGTTGCGTTGTGGTGAACAACGATTTGTCCACCATTTTCCTCTTGAGAGGAATCCACATACCTCTGTCTATCAAAATGACTCGACCATACTTTCTTCTCTAATGATCTTGGTTTATCCTTGTAAACTAACTTCTTAGACGAAGATAAAATCGTACATACCTCAGCGGTCTTCTGAGTAAGTTTAAGCTTATTTGTTAATTGATTTGCTCTTCATTGAAGTTTGTTGACGTGCCTCAATTGGTGTTTGTACTTGTAACACTTTGAAAGTTCATGACCCTTTAGAGAACAATACGAGCACGTCAAACTGGAATAAAAGTCAGGCTTCTGAGATGTGCACGCAGCTAGACACATGGTGGAACCTGAAACATTACAAACAGAGTTTCCAAGAAATGGGTCAATTTTTTCTTCCAGATTAGTTGGGTTCTCTTCTGAAAGAATATCGAGATTGATGTATGTATTGCTACAGTTATCAAAATCAATATTTTCACCAAGAAGTGCAACACTTGATTTCTTGTCTTCATTAGAATCATAGTTGTCAGACATTTCATCGAGAGTTGCAGCAAGACCTTTGTCCCAGTGTATTTTCTACTATTTGGGCACTCGTTTGCAAAATGACCAAATCCCTTACACTTAAAGCACTGAGGCATATCCTCATCATCAGTTTCATTTGTTTCCCTGTTTTTAGGAGGAATACGATTATGAGGTTTAACTAATGCTTTAGGCTTATCTCTGGAGAACCGTTTACTTCTCTTCAACAAAATATCCCTAAACTGTCTTGTGATCATCGAGACCGACTTGTCAAGATTTTCATCTGATGAATCTGTCTCAGAGTGATCATCTTCAGAGATATACACTTTTTTACTATTCTCAAGTAATTTAGTGTCCTTTTATGCTTTGAACGCAACATCCTTAGTTTTGGATGAATGTTCGTGATCAAAGATC
Source organism: Papaver somniferum (assembly GCF_003573695.1). Lineage (NCBI taxonomy): Eukaryota > Viridiplantae > Streptophyta > Magnoliopsida > Ranunculales > Papaveraceae > Papaver > Papaver somniferum. The sequence continues at coordinate 108,096,650 of NC_039364.1, forward strand.
TTAAGCTTCCCAACCAGCGTATTTCTGGAGAGATTATCAAGGTTATTTCCCTCAACGATGGCATGCTTCTTAGAGTCGTATCTAGATGGCAGCGATCTGAGAATTTTCATCACAATGTCCTTTTCAGGAATAGTCTTATCCAATGCAAAAGATGCATTAACAATTTCAGACACTTTGTGATTAAATTCATCAAATGTTTCTTCATCTGCCATACGAAGGTTTTCCCAATCAGAATTAAGATTTTGAAGCCTAGCTTCCTTTTCACTGGAGTTACCTTAGAATACGGTTTCTAAGATATCCCACGTATCTTTAGACCTAATGCAATTTGACACATGGCGCTGAAGATTTGGGGTAATGACATGTATAATGGCATTCAAACCGTCGGAATTTTGCTTTGTAGCATTTATCTCGGCAGGGGTGTATTCACCAATAGGCTTGGGAACGTTTACATCTCCAACTGCCGCGACGGGAGCATTATAGCCATTAACAACATATACCCATGATTGAAAATCAGGTGCTTGAAGAAAAGCTCGCATAACAATTTTCTACCATAAGTAATTAGAGCCATCGAAGACTGGTGGTACGTTAATTGAGATAGCACCTCTGTCCATAGAGTCGGATTGCTACAAACACAGACTTGTGAGGTCTTGAACGTGTTTCATGCTCTGATACCAATTGAAAAAGTGGGGGTACAACAACCACACCCAATATTTCGCTTAGCAATCTGTATGGACAAACTCCAATATACTTTCTAGAGAATCAACTAGACATTCAAACTCAATCTAGATAAAAAGTATATCAAAGAGTTTATATCTCAATCTCTCGATTTGATATATACTCAAGCAAATAGAAATCTGCGAGTCTTTATCAAATACTAGAGAGATAACTTAGATGGTACCAAAGACCAATATCCAAGTGTCAATCAATTTAAATCAACAACCAAAAGGTCGGATATTCTAATTGATTGAACAATGCACAACCTGTGATATTTCAATTATATAACAAAATATAATGCGGAAAAGAAATAACACAAATACCAGAATTTTGTTAACGAGGAAACCGCAAATGCAGAAAAACCACGGGACCTAGTCCAGATTGAACATACACTGTATTAAGCCACTACAGACACTAGCCTACTTCAAACTAACTACGGTCTGGACTGTAGTTGAACCCCAATCAATCTCACACTGATCCAAGGTACAGTTATGCTCCTACGCCTCTGATCCCAGCAGGATGCTACGTACTTGATTCCCTTAGCTGATCTCACCCACAACTAAGAGTTGCTACGACCCAAAGTCGAAGACTTTAATAAACAAATATGTATTACACAGAAAAGTCTACGGTAATAGATAAATCCGTCTCCCACGAATATATCTACGAGTTTTGTTCCGTCTTTTGATAAATCAAGGTGAACATGAACCAACTCATTAACCAGACTTATATTCCCGAAGAACAACCTAGTATTATCAATCACCTCACAATAATCTTAATCGACGCAGCGAAAAAAGATATTGCGGAATCACAAACGATGAGACGAAATGTTTGTGATTTCTTTTATATCTTTCCTATCAGAGATATCAATCTCAAGCCAATTATTAAAATTGTACTCGTACGATAGAAACAACAAGATTAGATCACACAACTACAAGAAAGTAGTATCGTTCTGGCTTCACAATCCCAATGAAGTCTTTAAGTCGTTAACCTGGTTTAGAAGAAGAAACCAAAGGTTAAAGGAGAATCGACTCTAGCTTAGCACAACTAGTATCACACAGATGGTGTGGGGATTAGGTTTCCCAGTTGCTAGAGTTCTCCCTTATATAGTCTTTCAAATCAGGGTTTGCAATCAATGTCAGCTTGGTAACAAAACATTCAATATTCACCGTTAGATGAAAACCTGATTAGATTCAAGCTAATATCTTTCAACCGTTAGATCGAAAACTAGCTTGTTACACACAAATGAAATGCACTTTTCTAGGCTTGTGTAACCGTACCCAAACTTGT
>NC_039364.1:108098660-108102183 GCF_003573695.1 Papaver somniferum
TGATGATGTCGAACCAGGGCCTTCTGAATCTCATGAGTCTTATACACAAAAGCCTTTATTTTTTGAATCTCCTTTCGCATCTCCTTCAACTCTTCAAGAACATCAGAAAACTTCTGAGAGTTTGAAGGAACGGCTCTTGGCTTCCTCACATTCCTTATCTTTCTTTTCAAGGTAGGAGATAACGGAGATTTCTCTTTTTCTTTCATGATTGATGGCTTAACAATCATAGTAACATCTTTTCCATCAGAAGACATCATGCTTGGAGTATCCATAACGTATGGGTTTATGAGAGGAAATCACAAATTGAACTCAAGAAGTAGTCTTGAGATAAAAAGAGGTTTTGAGGAAGGAAAAAGAAATGTAGGGTTTCGAAACCTTTAAACAGGTCCGTACACGACCAACTCACAACCCTATAAAGAGTAGAATTGTCGATAATAACCCTCTTTTGTTGATAGACAGGGAAGAACAAAACTAAGAAAAGAAGAGAGAAAAAAAAAAATTCTAAAGCCTGAGAGGTACAAAATCATTGTCTCTTTTGATCAGGCACATGAGACAAGATTTCCAAAACAACACAATCAAGTTGCGTTGTGGTGAACTACAAGTTGTCCATCATTTTCCTCTTGAGAGGAATCCACATACCTCTTTCTATCAAAATGACTCGACCATCCTTTCTTCTCTAATGGTCTTGGTTTATTCTTGGAAACTAACTTCTTAGACGAAGATAAAATCCTACATACCTCAGCGGTCTTCTGAGCAAGTTTAAGCTTATTTGCTAAATGATTTGCTCTTCGTTGAAGTTTGTTGACGTGCCTCAAATGGTGTTTGTACTTGTAACACTTTGAAAGTTCATGACCCTTTAGAGAACAATATGAGCATGCCAAACTAGGATAAAAGTCAGGCTTCTGAGATGTGCACGCTGTTAGACACATGGTGGAACCTGAAACATTACAAACAGAGTTTCCAAGAAATGGGTCAATTTTTTCTTCCAGATTAGTTGGGTTTTCTTCTAAAAGAATATCGAGATTGATGTATGTATTGCTACAATTATCAAAATAAATATTTTCACCAAGAAGTGCAACACTTGATTTCTCGTCTTCATTAGAATCATAGTTGTCAGACATTTCATCAAGAGTTGCAGCAAGACCTTTGTTCCCGGTGTATTTTCTACGATTTAGGCACTCGTTTGCAAAATTACCAAATCCCTTACACTTAAAGCACCGAGGCATATCCTCATCATCAGTTTCATCTGTTTCCCTGTTTTTAGGAGGAATACGATTATGAGGTTTAACTGATGCTTTAGGCTTATCTCTGGAGAACCGTTTACTTATCTTTAACAGAAGATCCCTAAACTGTCTTGTGATCATCGAGACCGACTTGTCAAGATCTTCATCTGATGAATCTGTCTCAGAGTGATCATCTTCAGAGATATACACTTTTTTACTCTTATCAAGTAATTTAGTGTCCTTTTGTGCTTTGAACGCAACATCCTTAGTTTTGGATGAATGTTCGTGATCAAAGATCTTAAGCTTCCCAACCAGCGTATTTCTGGAGAGATTATCAAGGTTATTTCCCTTAACGATGGCATGCTTATTAGAATCGTATCTAGATGACAGCGATCTGAGAATTTTCATCACAATGTCCTTTTCAGGAATAGTCTTACCCAATGCAAAAAATGCATTAACAATTTCAGACACTCTGTGATTAAACTCATCAAATATATCTTCATCTGTCATACGAAGGTTTTCCCAATCGGAATTAAGGTTTTGAAGCCTAGCTTCCTTTTCACTGGAGTTTCCTTCGAATACAGTTTCTAAGATATCCCACGCATCTTTAGACCTCGTGCAATTTGACACATAGTGCTGAAGATTTGGGGTAATGGCATGTATGATGACATTCAAACCGTCGGAATTTTGCTTTGCAGCATTTATCTCGGCAGGGGTGTATTCACCAATATCTTTGGGAACGTTTACATCTCCAACTGCCACGACGGGAGCATTATAGAAATTAACAACATATAACCATGATTGAAAATCACATGCTTGAAGAAAAGCTCGCATAGCAATTTTCCACCATAAGTAATTAGAGCCATTGAAGACTGGTGGTACGTTAATTGAGATAACACCTCTGTCCATAGAGTCAGATCACTACAAACACAGACTTGCAAGGTCTTAAACGTGTTTGCCTTCTCTGATACCAATTGAAAAAGTGGGGGTACAACAACCACACCCAATATTTCGCTTAGTAATCTGTATGGACAAACTCCAATATACTTTCTAGAGAATCAACTAGACAGTCATACTCAATCTAGATAAAAAGTATATCAAAGAGTTTATATCTCAATCTCTCGATTTGATATATACTCAAGCAAATAGAAATCTGCGAGTCTTTATCAAATACTAGATAGATAACTTGGATGGTACCAAAGACCAATATCCAAGTGTCAATCAATTTAAATCAACAACCAAAAGGTCGGATATTCTAATTGATTGAAAAACGCACAACCTGTGATATTTCAATTATATAACAAAATATAATGCGGAAAATAAATAACACAGACACCAGAATTTTGTTAACGAGGAAATCGCAAATGCAGAAAAACCCCGGGACCTAGTCCAGTTTGAACACACACTGTATTAAGCCGCTACAGACACTAGCCTACTCCAAATTAACTTCGGACTGGACTGTAGTTGAACCCCAATCAATCTCACACTGATCCAAGGTAAATTTATGCTTCTACGTCTCTGATCCCAGCAGGATGCTACGTACTTGATTCCCTTAGCTGATCTCACCCACAACTAAGAGTTGCTACGACCCAAAGTCGAAGACTTTAATAAACAAATATGTATTACACAGAAAAGTCTACGGTAATAGATAAATCCGTCTCCCACGAATATATCTACGAGTTTTGTTCCGTCTTTTGATAAATCAAGGTGAACATGAACCAACTCATTAACCAGACTTATATTCCCGAAGAACAACCTAGTATTATCAATCACCTCACAATAATCTTAATCGACGCAGCGAAAAAAGATATTGCGGAATCACAAACGATGAGACGAAATGTTTGTGATTTCTTTTATATCTTTCCTATCAGAGATATCAATCTCAAGCCAATTATTAAAATTGTACTCGTACGATAGAAACAACAAGATTAGATCACACAACTACAAGAAAGTAGTATCGTTCTGGCTTCACAATCCCAATGAAGTCTTTAAGTCGTTAACCTGGTTTAGAAGAAGAAACCAAAGGTTAAAGGAGAATCGACTCTAGCTTAGCACAACTAGTATCACACAGATGGTGTGGGGATTAGGTTTCCCAGTTGCTAGAGTTCTCCCTTATATAGTCTTTCAAATCAGGGTTTGCAATCAATGTCAGCTTGGTAACAAAACATTCAATATTCACCGTTAGATGAAAACCTGATTAGATTCAAGCTAATATCTTTCAACCGTTAGATCGAAAACTAGCTTGTTACACACAAATGAAATGCACTTTTCTAGGCTTGTGTAACCGTACCCAAACTTGT
>NC_039364.1:108436711-108497859 GCF_003573695.1 Papaver somniferum
AAAAAAATATCAGAAAAATACAAAAAAATCAAGTGTTTATCAATTCCATTCTCTCTTGTTCCAAAAATAAAAGAGAGTAGTCAATGTAAATAAGAGTCATGTAAATAGTCATTTTGTTGTTTCATTGTAATAAGCAAGGAGGGTGTATGCCATTGATGTACAACGCGAGTAATTGTGAAATACCTCCAACTCATTCACAATTCTCGTAAAGTCCGGACAGCTAGCTAGATTTCGACCTCGGTTCTTAGCCTGAGAAACTATCTCTTGGTGATTAGTATTCATAACATCCGATCTTTCTTTACACATGTGTAGATACACTTTACACTCTTATCACATGTCTTTTTTTGTTATCAGTGCTAGGATTGTGCCTTGATAGCTAGATTGACATCTCCATTTTGCTGTGAGCTTAAACTATCTTTCACATGTCACATTTGATGGAATCTGAGCTTATATTTTGACCTAGAACTTTGTAGGTACGTTCTAAGCAAACCTTCACGAGACTTCAACTCGTCCACTAGGGACACTTAGTGGTTTAAAAGGCTTAGTGCATATGCTAAATGCATTCGAGAGACCAGCGACAGTGGTATAGGTAGGATTTCCTTAGTTTTGTTTTACTTGAGGAAAAGTAAAATTCAGGTTTGGGGGTATTTGATGAGTGCCAAATATTGTATAATTTTATCCCTTTTTGTTGGCATTTAACTCATCTTTTGCGCAGTAATTCTACATTTTATCCCATATTCTGTATTTTCATTGTTTTCAAGAATAAATATTTTTCTTACTTAATTTTGCATTTTTAGGTAATAAATAAAGTTTGGATGAATTGCGGAGCGAAAAGAGAAGAAAAGTAGTGAAAAGACGGGAGGAATTACACAAGGAAGCCGCGAAGAATGTCGTGCACAAGACCAAAAGGCTAGAAGTGGGCTTGAAGAGGAAGAATTGTTCTTAAAGAAGACATGGGCCTGGCATACCCAAGGCCCAAAACCCTCACCCAAACCCATTTTCTATATCCAAGCCCGTCTCGGATTTCAGCCGTCAGATCGAAGCATTTCAGCATCCTACGGTCGCTCCTATGCCTGTGCATCAAATACCGATGATTCCGCTAAACACTACAACACCTAACCTAATCTCGCACCGTAGACTTCGTTGTATTTTACATCCTACGGTCGCTACAAGCTGCTTCTTTCTTAGCCGTCCGATCCACCTACCATCTCCATATCCAGCGGCTTCAGCTCGTGGTACACACATCTTGATACACCCGCCTAACACACTAATACTCGAACCCTATGACCTAGCCAAACAGCTCCCTACCCTAACCCATATCGACCTCCACCTTCGTCTTCCTCTCCCCCCTCTCTGCAACAGAAACACCCATTCCACCACCATCACCTCCACCTGCTACTTCCATCATCCATCACTCCTGTCACCACCATCACATCCACCATCTCCATCATTACCCGACACGACCCATCCCCCTAATTCGAAGCGCTTTAACCTCTCTCACCAACTGACCTAGGTGAGGGTTGATAAAACACCTCAAATTAGGGAGCAATTGTAGCAATTGGGAGCAGGAGAAGAACCGAGAGAGGCAGAGAAGACATGGGGCGACGTCAATTCAAAGTTTTGGTGAGTAAATTTCGGAAATTGAAAACCCTAATTTCAATTCTAGGGTTTCGGAAAAATTGGGTGTTTGGTGATATAAATAGAGAGTGAGGTGTGTGTATGGAGGGGGATGCTGGGTTAGCCAGCTTCACTCTTGTAGAGAACTGGACTAGCCAGTTTCTCATTTGTTTTATGTTTACACTGTTGGTTCATATGTTTATCATGTTTTTGTATTTGCTCACCATATGTGTGTTGTTTGAATTGCCTTGTATGATATTTATTATTGTTTACAAGATTAGCATGAGCTAAGTTGCATTGCTGAGGCTCAGATGATGCTTTAGTGCACTGTTAGGTAGTGGAATGCTAGGTTAGAGCCTTAGGATGCATTGTTTTGATTGAGCAATGGGAGAAATTAGTGCTCATAGCAAGCTAATTCTCTTTCCATTCCTTTTGTATGCTTAAGATCCTAATTTCAACCTAGAATTGCATTGTTTAGCTAGGACACAAGGTGGATTCTAAGCCTTAGCTTAGCCACAGCTGAAAACTCCTCCCTGCCCTTGGCTAACAGCCTTGGTTTATTTGGTTTTGTTTCCTGTTAACTGCCACTGTTACCTTTGCTTCATTGTTTTTATTCTACTTCACTGTCACATTTACTTTACTTTCTGTCACTAATTCAGTTACACCAAAACAGCTCAGTTGTGTTTTAACACAACACAAAAATCTCTAGGAAAACAACAATAGCTCCCTCCAAGTCCCTGTGGACAAACCCCTGCTTATTCACTTTCTACTTTAGATCCTGTGCACTTGCAGGTGTAAATATAACCATAGTTTTAGGTTTAATTCCTTAGCTATCAAGTTTTTGGCGCCGTTGCCGGGGATTGGTGCTGTGTTTTTCTTGTTGTTTTATTAGCTATTTTTGCATTTCACTGCATAGCATTTGCATCTGCATCTGCTTCACTTCATTTGCTGTTGGACCTGCTGTTCTGAACCTGTTTTTCCTCTGCTGGGACGCCACCAAGGAAAAGAACCAAAGCCCAACTGGGTTTTTGCAACAATATCAGAGCAGCTGGGCTGTGCTTAAAAGGTAACCCATTTAAGAGAACCCGAATTGTGGGCTTCCAATTTTTTAATTGTGGGCTTGTAATATTAAAGCCAATTTTTGGGCTTCTCTTATTTTCTGTTGGGTTTGTAATAATTTATTTGTGGGCTTGTTTGTTTAATTTGTGGGCTTGTTTAAATTCTTTCATTGGACTTGTATTTTGGACTCTGGGTTTAAACCCAGCTGAGCTTGTAACCGATTGTGGGCTTGTTTCCACTCAAGAGTGGACCTCGAAACCAAAGTTTTAAAACAAACGTCGGGCCTTAACCAACTAGGCCAAATTAAACTTTCAAAATTAAAACTTAGTGTTTCGTGGGCCGCAGCCTTCCTCCCATTCCATTAGAGGACCAACAGTGGGCTTGCTCCCAATTTCAAAAACCAAAAATTTCTCCCATAAAAACCAAAGTTTTCCAAATGTTTCCCTAAAAAACCAAAATTTTTCTTTTTCCCATCAAAGCCAAATGTCTCCCGACAAAACCAAATTTTTCCCAAAAAGTCCAAGCCCATTAAAAACCAAATTTTCTTGTAGATAATGTGTTAGTTAAATTTCCTTTTGTATATATTTTGTGCTCATCCATTGTGACTCCGAATATGTTGGAGTTTTGCCTTGGATAACGGAGTTTTAATTCTGCTTTCGCCGAAATCGGGTATTCTCTCTCCTTTTACTCTACTCAGCATGTCCCTTTCCATATGTTGCATTTTAATTCTTTCCATATTTTGAAACATTGAGGACAATGTTTAGTTTAGGTTTGTGGGTATAGAGTAGATACCACGATAATATGCTATAATTGAAAACGAACTCCTTCTTCTTTTGAAAAAATCGAAAAAATTCAAAAAAATTAAAAAATTAAAAATCATAAAAATGGAGCTCATTTACCTTGAAATGTTGACTCTTGTGCAAATATGTAATTATTAGGAGTCTTAGTCTAGATATTTAGGCACCCTGATTCTAGCACAATTCACATAGTGATAAGAAATTTGCACGCGCACGATCTACCAATACATGTATGGCCTCGATCTTCAAGGTGTTTGATAGGAAGTTACGATTGCCAATCACTTTAGAATACTGAACGAAACTTGACTAGCTTGTTCTTTGGTTGGTTGGGATAGAAGGTGGAGGTTACATTAAGAAAGACAACCATCGAATTTAACTGGGTGCATCAAAAAGGGCTACCTCTTGCAAAGTGTCATGTAATTTTTTGTTTCTTTTTCCTTATGTATCAAAAGTTCTTCCAAAAAAAAAAAAAAAAAATCAAGTATTTATCAATTCCATTCTCTCTTGTTCCAAAAATAAAAGAGAGTAGTCAATGTAAATAAGAGTCATGTAAATAGTCATTTTGTTGTTTCATTGTAATAAGCAAGGAGGGTGTATGCCATTGATGTACAACGCGAGTAATTGTGAAATACCTCCAACTCATTCACAATTCTCGTAAAGTCCGGACAGCTAGCTAGATTTTGACCTTGGTTCTTAGCCTGAGAAACTATCTCTTGGTGATTAGTAGTCATAACTTCAGATCTTTCTTTACACATGTGTAGATACACTTTACACTCTTATCACATGTCTTTATTTGTTATCAGTGCTAGGATTGTGCCTTACATAGCTAGATTGACATCTCCATTTTGCTGTGAGCTTAAACTGTTTTGCACATGTCACATTTGATGGAATATGAGCTTATATTTTGACCTAGAACTTTGTAGGTACGTTCTAAGCAAACCTTCACGAGACTTAACTCGTCCACTAGGGACACTTAGTGGTTTAAAAGGCTTAGTGCATATGCTAAATGCATTCGAGAGACCAGCGACAGTGGTATAGGTAGGATTTCCTTAATTTTGTTTTACTTGAGGACAAGTAAAATTCAGGTTTGGGGGTATTTGATGAGTGCCAAATATTGTATATATTTATCCCTTTTTGTTGGCATTTAACTCATCTTTTGCGCAGTAATTCTACATTTTATCCCATATTATGTATTTTCATTGTTTTCAAGAATAAATATTTTTCTTACTTAATTTTGCATTTTTAGGTAATAAATAAAGTTTGGATGAATTGCAGAGCGAAAAGAGAAGAAAAGTAGTGAAAAGCCGGGAGGAATTACACAAGGAAGCCGCGAAGAATGTCGTGCACAAGACCAAAAGGCTAGAAGTGGGCGTGAAGAGGAAGATTTGTTCTTAAAGAAGATATGGGCTTGGCATACCCAAGGCCCAAAACCCTCACCCAAACCCATTTTCTATATCCAAGCCCGTCTCGGATTTCAGCCGTCAGATCGAAGCATTTCAGCATCCTACGGTCGCTCCTATGCCTGTGCATCAAATCCCGATGATTCCGCTAAACACTACAACACCTAACCTAATCTCGCACCGTAGACTTCGTTGTATTTTACATCCTACGGTCGCTACAAGCTGCTTCTTTCTTAGCCGTCCGATCCACCTACCATCTCCATATCCAGCGGCTTCAGCTCGTGGTACACACATCTTGATACACCCGCCTAACACACTAATACTCGAACCCTATGACCTAGCCAAACAGCTCCCTACCCTAACCCATATCGACCTCCACCTTCTTCTTCCTCTCCCCCTCTCTGCAACAGAACCACCATACCTTGCCGTACCACCACCTATTCCACTTCCACAACCACCACTACCTACACCAACTACCACCAACTCCACCATCTCCATCATTACCCGACACGACCCATCCCCCTAATTCGAAGCGCTTTAACCTCTCTCACCAACTGACCTAGGTGAGGGTTGATAAAACACCTCAAATTAGGGAGCAATTGTAGCGATTGGGAGCAGGAGAAGAACCGAGAGAGGCAGAGAAGACATGGGGCGACGTCAATTCAAAGTTTTGGTGAGTAAATTTCGGAGATTGAAAACCCTAATTTCAATTCTAGGGTTTCGGAAAAATTGGGTATTTGGTGATATAAATAGGGGGTGATGTAGAGGGGTAGAGGGGGATGATCTCTGGACTAGCCAGAAAAACATTTTGTTCTATTTTATTTCACAATTTCAATTTCAGTTATTGCATGACAGTTGATAGTGAATGTTATATGATGTTTTGATTTTTATCTTCAATGTTGAGAATGTTGTTTCAATTAGCATATGTGATGAATGTTGATGCTGTTAACATGTTTTTCATGAACTAAGTTACTGCAGCTAAGGCTCAGATGAAGCCTTAGTGCATTGTTGGATGATGAATTGCTAGGTTAGAGCCTTAATGCTTGTTTTTCTTGAGCAATGGGAGAGATTAGTGCTCATCTGTGTGCTTGTGATTGATTGTACTGTCAAAAGACAGTCAATGCTAGGAGCACATTAGTTGAGCAAGCTGATTTTCTTTCCATTCCAATTGTATGCTTAGGGTCTTAATTTCAACCTAGAACTACATTGTTTGGCTAGGAAACCAAGGTGGATTCTAAGCCATTAGCTTAGCCACAATTCCTTTCTTCAGTCACTTACAATTCCAGCTCTGCTTTTATTCACTGCTTAGTTACTTTCCTTTACTGTTTTGCTTAGTTCTTGCATTTTGAAGCTGTGTGCACTGAAGTCAGTGCACAATCTCACCCCTGCCCTTGGCTTACATCCTTGGTTCCTTGCTGTTGTTATTTTATATCATCTGCCATCTAATCCTTGCTGTGCTGCCATCTTGTGTTAACTGTTTTAGTTCTTTGTATCTGCCACATTACCTTGCTTTGCTCACTGCCATAGTACCTTGTCTCCATTGATAGCTTAGGAAAATTTCTTTTAAGCACTCCTACTCCCTGTGGACTGATCCCTTTCTTATCCCTATATTATAAAGCTTGACCTTGTATACTTGCAAGTTTAGTGTGTAACCCCATTTCCACACCAATTACTTAAGATTGGTTACTAATAAAAGTTATACCAATACATAAGTCAGGATTTTGTGAATAGTTCTACCAAGAACACAACAAGTTGTGAGCGGTTATACTCTATCACACATATTGGTTGTTCATAAGATATGCAATGAATAACAAAACCAACAACTCCTGGCAATTTCCTTTTCGGTCTACAAACAAGTTTATGAACTTACTTCCTTAGAACAGTAAAACATTGTTCCCTAGGATGAAATCCTCACCTTATACTCATACATAGTCATAATAGCATTCAAATGATTATGGCGATGTCTTATCTACAATGTTTAATGGTTAAGCAATAAACCTCGTATTGTATTCCTTAATACTATGTCTATCTAGAGTGTAATCATGCTTTGCAGTTTCGTTTTCAATATACATGACTTGAAAGACACAAGATAGATATGGAACAAGTTAAGTTATAGTTACTAACCTCAAGCTGAAGGATAATATCTTTGTTGTCTTCAATCCACTTCAGATCTTTGTGAGTTACTGGAGCACAATACTTCTATCATTTCTAGTCTATCCTATCGAAGTTGACTGTAGTTTACATAATAGCGACTCAAGTTTTCGAACTAAATATGACAACCAACCTTGACATACCAACGCTTGGTGGGTTCAACCGAGCAGTGCTCTAACAATCTCCCCCTTTGTCAATTTAGTGACAAAACTCTATTACATACGGAGAAACAAATTACAAAAATAACTTATTCTACATACGCATTCACATTTCAACAACACAATAACCTGGAGATATTCAAACCATAAATGCCGTTGTTGACATTATAATAACAAAGCTATACTACTCCCCCTAAAGGTAAGATAAGTAGATATTCAATCCACACGTCTTTTTATACCAATTTATATGACATGTTACTCCCCCTTAGTCTGTGCTTTCACTCTTTCGTTAGATATAACATTCACGCACCAATGTTCTTTTCCTTAGTGATACCAATCAATATAAATATCAATGCCAGTATCACCTGTTTACTCCATATATTTCTCCCCCTTTTTGTCACAAAAATGACAAAGAAACGAAAAAATAAAGGACAACACGAAAAGAATCTTACAAATCTCCATCATAGACTTGCAAACCTGTAGAGTTAGGCACGAGGGTTCCACACATCACATTCTGATAACCAATATCAAAACCGAAACTACAAGTAGTTTTATTTTGATATGTTACCAAGGAAACAATTGCCCGAAACAATTTTTCCCACTTAGTTTAGCAAACCAAAACGACTAATCACATTAGTTCCTTTGCTAAACCGATTGTTCAAGAACAATCGCTTAATTCGATAAGACCAAAATAAAGTATACACTCCATTTTTCTCATCAGGTTCTAATTATCCATAAACTTAGACCTTTCAATTTCAAACAAACCAAATACTAGGTTAGTTAACTAGTATTTCTTTATTTAGGCATTCGATTAGACTTGAATAACCGAAACCTCACTTCGATAAGACAAACTAAGATCAGAATTAACTTAGTTTCTTATCCGGAATCGAATTGGACTAAACAACTCATCCCGTACCCAAATTATTTCGTTAAGCCATAAATAATTCATACAAACTAATATAAATCAACTTGCAAAATTATTCACCTCAACCGGAATAAATTGAATCAACATAAGACATTATAAGCACCGCAATTGCACCATAATTTTGTAAGCCTAAAATATCGATACCATACAAAATCAAGATAACTATAGTTTTTCTTAACCAGAACCAATTGAATCGCACACAACATCAATTGTACCGAACTTTTGTAAGCCTAAACGATTGATACCATACAAAAGCAAGATAACAATTATTTTTCTTAACATGGATCAATTGAAACACACATCCAAACACACATCATGGAATAAAATATCAATTGAACCTAAATTTCGCTAAGCAAAAGCAATAAATATATAATATAATCTCAGGCTTTTCTTAAACAGGAAAATAATTAAATAACAACATTGTTACCTCAAATTTCGCATCCACTTCTCCAATATGATTGCATCTTCGTCCAGGGAGAATTGTTAGAGCACTGCTCGGTCAACCTCGCACGCGTTGCTATCTCAAGCATGTTTATCAATGTTAGTGATCAAAACTATAAGTCTTGATTTCTAGTCTCTTATATCTAAGTCTCGGACTAGGATACTAAGTGTGGTTGAGCTCAAGGACTTCATGGCGATTCATCAGACAAGTAAAAGATCTACTCAAGGAACCGGTGGAACTTCTCGACAAAAAGGTATGTGAAGACTTGAAATTATCTATCGCTCGAACGTCTATCTATTCAATCTCTTACTCTTTGAGAGAAAAGTCGTATGCTATATATATAGACTAGATCATACACATTTGGTATTTCGAGCCGAGTATATATCGCCTATAAATATCTCGAAATATGAGTTGGTAAGCTTTTCGCTTCGACCAAGTTTATCTTCACCTAGTGACGGAAGTCATGAAAAGTATCAATCACTTTGAAAATTGCTCTGACGAAAAATGGTCTGTAAATAACGCCCGTATAACGTCCTCTGAGAATGTTTCAATGATTGGAATAAGAGTTTAGATTACATAACCATGGATTCCTTGAACCGAAGTTTCCGAACTTTGTTGATCAAGAGAACCGGAAGATGGCAAGTTTCCAAATCCGCGAACTCAGTCCGCGAACTGCTGAAGTTCTCAAACCCGAGAATTTCTGCTGAGTTAACAAACTACTTGCGTGAGCCAAGTACGTGAACCCAGTCCGCGAACCGGCAAAGTTATCAAACCCGAGAATTTCTGCTGGAGTTTGTAAACTCTATCCGGTATCTTAAGTACGCGAACCTAGTCTTCGAACTTGAGATGGTTATATATCTAAAGATGATTTCTGAACTTAACCTTAAAAGACTAAGGAATGCTTTTGCAAACCGTGGCTATAAAATTTCATGAACCGGTTCATATGGATTGAAGCATCTTTGTTTGAATTGTGTCTTGTGTAGTTACATAAGATCTCATAGCAATTGAACAACTCTCTAACTAGTTCATTTGATTCACTTGAACTAGTTATGGTGAGGAAGAACATGATTGGTATGAAATGCTCAAATGGCTAACCTTTTGGTTGATTATTGTTAAACCAACGATGTACACATTTGGGTGCGGTTAACAAACCTAGAGGCGTGCATTTCATGTGTGTATGACAAGCTAAGTTTTCGATCTAACGGTTGAGAAATATTAGCTTGGATCTAAATCAGGTGTTCATTTAACGATGGATATTGATTGATTTGTACCTAAGGTAAAACCCTGATTTGAGAGACTATATAAGGGGACATCTAGCAACTCTGCAAAACTAATCCCACACGTCTGTGTGATACTAGTTTGCGTGCTAGAGTCGATTCTACTTTAACCTTTGGTTTTCTTCTTCTAAAACCAGGTTAACGACTTAAAGACTTCATTGGGATTATGATGCCAGACCGATACTACTTTTATCGTAGTTGTGTGATCTGATCTTGCATCTCCTATCGTACGAGTACAACCATATTGATTGGCTTGAGATCGTGAGAGTTCTCCGATAGGCAAGATATAAAAAGTAATCACAAACACTTTCGTCTCATTGTTTGTGATTCCACGACATCTTGTTTTGCTACCATACGATTAAGATTGTTGTGAGATGATTGATTAATCTAGGCTGTTCTTCGGGAATATAAGAACGAATTATCAATTGGTTCCTGTTCACCTTGATTATTATCAAAAGACGGAACAAACTCTTTTAGGGTTTATCAGTGGGAGACATATTTATCCTTTGATAGACTTTTCTGTGTGAGACAGATTTGTGTATTGTTAAAGCCTGCAATTTTGGGTCGTAACAACTCTTAGTTGTGGGTGAGATCAGCTAAGGGAATCAAGTGCGAAGTATCCTGCTGGGATCAGAGGCGTAGGGAGTAAAACTGTACCTTGGATCAGTGGGAGACTGATTGGGGTTCAACTATAGTCCACTTCGAAGTTAGCTTGTAGTAGGCTAGTGTCTGTAGCAGCTTAATACAGTGTGTATTCAATCTGGACTAGGTCCCGGGGTTTTTCTGCATTTGCGGTTTCCTCGTTAACAAAATTTCTGGTGTCTGTGTTATTTCTATTTCCGCATTATATTTGTTATATAATTGAAATAATACAGGTTGTGCGTTTGTGATCATCAATTGGAAATCCGACCTTTGGTTGTTGATTGATATTGATTGATCCTTGGACATTGGTCTTTGGTACCGTCCAAGTATTCCTTGTGTTTGATTAGGACTCGTTTATTTTTATTAGCTTGAGTAATATCAAAAACAAGAGAGAGATATTAACTTCTTGAGATACTTTTATCTAGATTGAGTCTGACTGTCTAGTAAGTGTTTTGGGAGTTAGTCCATACAGATTACTAATCGAAATATTGGGTGGTGTTGCTAGACCCCCGCTTTTTCGGACATGAATCAAATTAAGGAGGAAATGAAGAAGGTTGAGAAAACTTTGGAAAGACTTTGTAACAGTGATGAAGTTATTCCAACTCCGGATCGTAATAATGATCATTTCATATTCAAAAGGAGGAGCCTTGGTATGACCGAATCATTGTTATGAACGGTGTGACATACTCAAATGCATATCAACGTTACAATGAACATCCATATTACAATGTTTTTAGGCCGGTTGATTTGCAAGAAGTAGACCCGATTATTCCCTCAACGGATAATCATACAAAATACCCCAAAATTTATACTGAAGAAGAGTTCTTGAGAGCGGAATTTGATTCAGACGACGAGAGTGTTGAAGATATGGAGATTGAGAATGAAACCAAATTGATTGATTTTGTGGAAGAACCAATTGAGCTAGATAATAATAGTTCAATAGAGGACCACGATATACTTGAGGTAAATAATTCATTAGAGATAATCGATGAGGATCACGTACAAGGTCTCTCCAATCCTTTGCATAATTCCATATCTATTGATCCTTTTCCTCTAATCGTAGTAGCTTCAATATTTATATTTTGTGCTAATAGTTTTGTGAAGCTATTATTTGAACTGCAGATTGTTATTTGGAAGGATTACCAAATTTTCATATTATTGGTGTACGGACGATAACAATAACGTCGGGCTGACGACGTTAAACCAAACGCTTAATGGGAGGCAACCCATCAGTTTTGTACCTCTATCCCTTTTATTTTTAGTTTTCTTAGGTCTGCATTTCATATCTTGCATTCCCTTCTTAGACTTTACAAAGTCCTATATCTATAATGAAAGTCTTGACGAAGCTATTCTCGTCAGAAAAATTCTGGCTGCCCATACAGAAGTGTGGGGATTAGGTTTCCCAGTTGCTAGAGTTCTCCTTTATATAGTCTCCAAATCAGGGTTTTCAATCTAAGTTACCTTGGTAACAAAGCATTCAATATTCACTGTTAAATGAGAACATGATTAGATTCAAGATAATATCTTTCAATTGTTAGATCGAACTTAGCTTGCTATACACAAATGAAATGTAACTTCATTTAGGTTTGAGTAACCGTACCTAAACGTGTACACCTAGTTGGTTCAACAATAGTTAACCAATGGTTAGTCATATGAGCACTTTCATATCAACCTTATTCATCTTCACCATAACTAGTTCAAATGAACTAGTTAGAAAGTTGTTCAATTGCTTAGATCTCATAGAAGTATACAAGACACAATCGAAGCAAAATCGGTTTTGATTCACTCGAATCGATTCATGAATGTTATAGCCACGGTTTGCAAAGATTGCATTCCTTGATATATATAAATGTTTTAGTTCATGAACAATTTAGAAAGTAACCTACCTAAGTATGCGAACAGGTACGCGTACTTAAGTAACCGGATTTAGTTTGTTTTCACTTCCAAACTCCAGCAAAAATTCACGGACGTGAACTTTACGCCAGTACGCGTACGGGTACGCATACTGTTCCGGATTTCCAACAACCGCCAGTACACGTACGGGTACGCATACATTGGGTTCCCGGTTTTGGACTTTTATACAAATGTGAAAACATAATATGCTTATATCGAAAGATGGTTACATGTTCTAAACTCTCATTTCAATCGTTGAAACTTTCTTAGAGGATGTTATGTAGTTGTTATTCACAAACTATTTTTCATCAAAGCGATTTTCCAGTTATTGAAATATTGAACATGTCTTCCGTCACGAGTAAAGATGAACTTGACCAAAGCGAAATCTTACCAACACATATTTCGATAAATAGATAAGCGAGATAAACTCAGCTCGAAATAGAAAATGTGTATAATCGAAGTCTATATAGCAATACGACTTTTGTCTCAAGATAGGAGATATAATAGATAGACTTTTGAGTGATATATAAGTTCAAGTCTCCGCATACCTTTTTGTAGATGAAGTTCCACCAGTTCCTTGAGTAGTTCTTCGTCTTTGCATGATGAACGTTATGGAGTCTAGAGCTCAAATACACTTACTATCCTAGTCCCAGACTTAGCTATAAGTAGACTAGAAATCAAGACTTATAGTTTTGGCAACTAAACTTGACAAGCAAGCTTGAGATAACAACGCTTGCGAGTTCGACCGAGCAGTGCTCTAACAAGCATAACTCGGTTGAACCCACCAAGCGTTGGTATGTCAAGTTTGGTTGTCATATTTTAGTGAATCAAAACTCATTTAAAGAGTCGCTTGATTATGTACTAGAGTAAACTTCGTATAGGTTAGCTTGAAAGTATTAGGATATGAGACATTACAAGTATTAAGAAGACTTGAAGAAGTGAAGAAGTAAGAAGCTACAACGACAATTTCATCCTTCCACTTGAGGTTAGTGATATTTGACTTGAAATTTTTCATTCCCTAACGTATCTTTCAAGTCGTGCATATTGAAAACAAAACTACGAAGCATGAACACTCTAGATAGACATAGTATTAAAGAATACAATACGAGGTTTATTGCTTAACCATTAAACTTTGTAGATAAGACATCGACATAATCGTTTAAATGCTATTGTGATTAAGTATGGGTATGAGGTGAGGATTTCATCCTAGGAAACAATGTTTTACATGGGTTTTAAGGAAGTAAATTCATGAACTTGTTTTGTGAATTGAAATGAAAATCGTCAGGCGTTATTGGTATTGTTATTCATTGCATATCTTATGAATAACCAATATGTGTGATTAGTATAACCTCTCATGACTTGTTTATGTTCTTGGTAAAACTATTCACAAAGGCCTGACTTTTGTATTGGTATGACTTTTATTAGTGAAACCGATATTAAGTAATCACCTGAGATGGTATGATCGAGTTTATGATTTTGTAAGACCGACTCTGGGTAAAGGGGAACCGATCCTAGTAAGAGGTGCAACACATCACAAAGGGGAATCGATCCTTGTATGAGGTGCAACATGTTTTAGAAGAAAGGGGAACTGATCCTATGAACATGTGCAACACGTTTTTAGGCAAAGGCGAAGCGATCCAATTGACATGTGCAACAAATTCAAGTTAGATACCATATATATGTGGGGAACCGATCTTGGTACCTAGTGTTGATGGTGGTTTTTAGACTAGGGTTAAAATCATAAAACCGCATACCTAGCATGACGTCATTATAATCATTAGCACATTTATCAAATCGATCAGCATGCTTACGTAAGAATTACTAGGGTACCTTTTTTCTTTCTGTGTATCATGTTCCACAGCAGAACCCCTAACATTGATTGACATCACTTGAACGAAACCCTGAAATTCTCATGCTACCGCGCCAAGGCACACCACCCAGGCCAGCCGCGCCACTATGCCAATAGCAAACCATGCCATCTAGCCGCACCATGTGCCAAACGACATGCATATCTATTGTCCCCACGTCCCAAGCCAAGCCGCACCTTGCCTTGGACCTAGCCATGCTAGCCATACCATATGCCAAACGACATGCCTAGCTATTTTCCCCACGTCCCAAGCCAAGCCGCACCTTGCCTTGGCCCTAGCCATGCTAGCCGCACCATGTGCCAACCGGCATGCATAACTATTGGCCCCACATCCCAAGCCAAGCCGCACCTTTCCTTGGCCCTAGCCATGCTAGCCGCACCATGTGCCAAACGACATGCCTAGCTATTGGCCCCTCGTCCCAAGCCAAGCCGCACCTTGCCTTGGCCCTAGCCATGCTAGCCGCACCATGTTCCAAACTGCATGCCTAGCTATTGGCCCCACGTCCCAAGCCAAGCCGCACCTTGCCTTGGCCCTAGCCATGCTAGCCGCACCATGTGCCAAACGGCATGCCTAGCTATTGGCCCCACGTCCCAAGCCAAGACGCACCTTGCCTTGGCCCTAGCCATGCTAGCCGCACCATGTGCCAAACGGCATGCCTAGCTATTGGCGCCACGTCCCAAGCCAAGCCGCACCTTGCCTTGTCCCTAGCCATGCTAGCCGCACCATGTGCCAACGGCATGCCAACCTAGTCGCGCCACCATACTGGCCTTCCCTATGCGGCTACTAAAACGAAGGCCTGCGACAATCAACAGCCGCTCTTCGTTCCCAGGATCTAATCCTAGCCATCCAAGGTTACCAAACAACGCATGGTAACCTTTGGCCCTAAAACCTAAGTTTGGCCACGCCAAACCGCGCCAAGGCATGCCATGCCAACGACATGCCAACCTAGCCGCGCCACCATACTGGCCTTCCCTATGCGGCTACTAAAACGAAGGCGTGCGACAATCAATGGTCGCCCTTCGTTCCCAGGATCTAATCCTAGCCATCCAAGGTTACCAGACAACGCATGGTAACCTTTGGACCTAAAACCTAAGTTTGGCCACGCCAAACCGTGCCAAGGCATGCCATGTCAACGGCATGCCAACCTAGCCGCGTCACCATACTGGCCTTCCCTATGCGGCTACTAAAACGAAAGCGTGCGACAATCAACGGTCGCCCTTCGTTCCCAGGATATAATCCTAGCCATTCAAGGTTACCACACGACGCATGGAAACCTTTGGCCCTAAAACCTAAGTTTGGCCATGCCAAACCGCTCCAAGGCATTCCATGCCAACGACATTCCAACCTAGCGCGCCACCATGCTGGCCTTCCCTATGCGGCTACTAAAACGAAAGCGTGCAACAATCAACGGTCGCCCTTCGTTACCAGGATCTTATCCTAGCCATCCAAGGTTACCAGACAATGCATGGTAACCTTTGGTCCTAAACCCTAAGTTTGGCCACGCCAAACCACACCAAGGCATGCCATGCCAACGACCTGCCAACTTCGCCGTACCATCATGCTGGCCTTCTCTACACGGCTATCAAAAGCGGAGACGTGCAATGATCAACGACTACCTTTTCGTTTAATATGTAAAATCTCGACCGTCGAAGGTCACCAAGCTAGCAAGTCTCCTAAGCTCGACTTGCCCGGCAACAACCATGTTACATGTTTTCACGAAAACGTTCGAGACATCAAATCACAAACTGGGGGATCTTTTTTGGGTTTTGGTTTGGCGGTTTACAACATGCGGCGTACACTACGCCCGCAATAATAAAGTGTAATAAGGATAAAGCGGTTAAGTGATGAGTGCTAAAAAGTGCATATTTCTATATATTTTTCTTGGCATTTAACTCATCTTTTGTGCATTAATTCTACATTTTATCCCATATTCTGTATTTTCATTGTTTTCAAGAATAAATATTTTTATTAATTAATTTTGCATTTTTAGGTACTAAATAAAGCCTGGTTAACTCACGGAGCAAAAAGAGCAAAGAAACGGCAAAGACTCCCGCAGAAAGGCAGCGAATAATGATGTTTGCAAGAGCCGGATCAATTAGAAGTGGGCTTGAAGAGGAAGAATTGTTCTTAAAGAAGATATGGGCTTGACATACCCAAGGCCCAAAACCCTTACCCAAATCCATTTCCATTATCCATACCCATTTCCATGAGAGTCGTCAGATTGGATCCATCTCATCATCCAACGGCCACCTCATCATTGTGCATCAAAATCCAAAGCTCCTTTCAAACACCATAGTACCTAGATCCATCTGTAGCCATCGGTTTCGTTGTATCGAATCATCCAACGGTCGATACATACCTCTTCATCTTAGCCGTTCGAGTCAATCTATATGGGATAATCCAACGGATTCTCGTCCCCGTACATCAACTCTTGATGTCTCCGCCTCACACCCTAGCATCAGAAACCTATACCCTCAACCAAACGAACCCTAATCCCATTTCCATCGACTTCTCCCCCATATCCTCATTTCTCTGCAACTGCTCCACCCCCATACCCTGCCATCGCCACCACCTCCACTGTCTCCTCTGGCGCAACCACTTCCCCTGCCACAACCATCCTATCTCACCATACCCCAAACCATCATTACCACCTAGCCCCTTATCCTCCTAGCCGAGTTGTTCCATCAATCTCACACTCTTCCTCTCTGAACCCTAGAGTGTGCAGTTGATGACACAAATCAAGCTAGAAACGTAGCAGGAGCAGGAGGAAGAGAAGATAAAGCATGGGTCGAGCTGAATTCGCAAATGGGTGAGAGAAATTGAAAATCCCCAAATTTTAGGGTTTAGAAATTAGGGATTTGATGTAAGCTATAAATAGAAATGTAGAATGTTTAAAGTGTTCTTGGGTCATCCGAGATACCCCCTAATTGGGTTAATTTCATTTCAATTTCCATTTCAAAGCAATTTAGGGTTCTTCAATTTCTGTTCATATTTGTTCTTTGCTGTTTAATTCCATCTTTCAATTTTTGTTTCTCACATGTTAGTTAGTTTAATTTCCTGTTTAAATCTTAGAGAAGACCATTAAACCATATTAGTTAGAAACCTAGGAACCTAAATGACCTGTGATTGTTTATGCTTTAATTAGATAGGCAATGCTAGGGGTTAATCTAAGGATTTTAGGTAGTTAACTAGCCACATGACAAGGATTTATCCCAGGCTAACTAGCTAGGTGAAAGAGAATTCTCATCCATCTCCATACACTTCCATTCCCACTGTTTTCATTTTCTTCACTACTTTTTCCACTTTGTTTCTTTGTCACTGCCTTTGGCTCATTGCCACTGAATTTTCTTGTTCACTGTCACTTGTTTCATCACTTCAATTCACACCCAAGTCTCTGTGGTTCGACCCTGTCTTGCACACTCACTACAACAGACCCTGTGCACTTGCAGGTATCATTTCTGTGACTCTTTTAGAGAACCACCATTAAGTAAATAGGGAAGTAATGGTGAAACGCTGTTCTTTTATGGAACATCAATTCCATGCATTAACGGTTACCACCTCCTCCCATTTACTCACCCTTTATTCCATTCCTTAATGAGACCAGAGTACGTTTCACTCCGACTTGTATAAATAGGTCTTACCTATTTCCACAAAACAACAAGTTCAGTCAGGAGCAACACAACACTCAGAAATATTTGCTAACTTTCCATCTGTTAGCTTCCCATTTTCTGATACAAGTCGTGAAACCACTACTCTTCCAAAATCAACCAGGTCTCAACACTTCCTTCACTTCCCTCCCCGAAACCAACCCATTATCCTCCTCTTTGTGACCGAAGCAAGTCTGGAACGGCCATTTCTTGGTTTAGGCCGAAATTGTATAGATTGATCTCTCGAATCTAAAGTACTCCCGTGCAGTACATTGTTTAGGGTCTAAATTCGTTTCTCACCCACACACCCGAAATTACCGAAATCAGCAGAAACTATTTTCACCCTCAAACAATTGGCGACCACAGTGGGAGATCAATCTCTCGGTTCCAATACCAATTTAGGAATACATTTCTCTAGCTTAGGAGGATGGTCGGTCTTAGGGTCAGATCCGTGTCCTCAAGCTCCGCTCAGGCGAACGGTGACGTTCCCTCCCTCAACGCAATGACCAACAACGCAATCGATGAAGGAGTTCCAAGGCTGGTTGACTTGATGCAGATTCAGGAGATCCATACTAAGAACATGGGTCTGATGAAAGACGCAATTAACGCCATATTGGATTTCCTCATCAGCTTAACAGCAGAGTTGAGCGATTCACTAACCTCGAAAACTCCGGGACCGGGGACTAACATCCCAGACGATTACTCTCAAGTCAACCGCTTCACCACTAGTCAGATATCAGTAGACCAGGAAGCAGCCTCGCTGGTGGAAAATTTATGTGAGCTCTTACATCTTTCAAAAAATCAACGGATGGAGGCGTTCACTGCCATCAATCGAATAGCCTTGAACGCATCCTTGGTTCCTTCACGCTTGAGAACATCAAAAGCATCAGAGATGTCCATCAATAATATCACGTTTACCGACGACGACATGATGGCAGAGGAAGGACATAACCGGTCCCTACACGTCACGACCTGTATCAAGGACGTAGAATTTCAAAAGGGCTCTCATCGACACAGGAGCGTCCTCCAACGTTGTTACTCTCAGGACGCTCAGGACGTCCAAGCGAAGTCGTGCGACTATCCACTACGATGACTGATTTCGAAGGCAATCAAACCAACACATATGGGTACGTCAAACTGAATCTTTCAGTAGGACCCGTCCAGTCAAAAGTAAGGTTCGAGGTAATTGAGAAGGATCCAGATTATCACATGATACTGGGAAGACCCTGGCTCCACGATAATAGAATCGTTCCTTCGATGTATCACCAGTGTTTTAAAACCATGATAAACGGAGAGGTCATTCGCATCACTGCATCGTTATCTCCCTACGCGCCGATATGTGGCATGGAGATTTTTGAGCCAAGAAAGGGCCCACCAGCCACAACCGACAAGGTTAACACACTTCGCTACCAAAATGGACATCCATTAAAGAAAGTGATAGTCTTGCACCACTTCATGAAGAATCCCGGTCTCACGTCGCTCTTCCAAAAGAAAGACACGCCAGCCTAAATTTACCAAACCAGAGTCTGTCTTGCACTCATAACAAGCGAGGACGGGCCTTTATCATGGGTCATGACGAACAAGGGAAAACCATATATCAGCGCCGCTGTTAGCAATTAACAGGGGAGACTACCACACTGTAACTCTGCCCAATGCAACGAAAATGGGATAGAGAGCCACAAGAGGAGGTACCTGATGCACCACGACATCTACAAGACGGGACCAACTCTACCATGGATGAGTTTGAGATTGTTAACATCGGGAGTGAAGAATCTCCACGACCAATCTCGATCGGCTCGACTCTACGCGGGAACAAACGTGTAAAGCTGTTAGACCTTCTCAAGGAGTATCAAGACGTGTTCGCATGGCATATGAGGAAATGCCCGGTTTGGACGAGAAGCTGGTCACGCATCATTTACACGTGATACCCGGATCCAAACCATTCAAGCAAACACCGAGACAATTCCGGAACGATGTGGAAGAACAAATTAAAGTAGAGATAAATTGCTAGCGTCCGGGTTCATCAAACCGATTCACCACCCTACCTGGCTGTCCAACGTGGTCACAGTAAAAAAGAAGAATGGCCAGATCAGGTGCTGTGTCGACTTTAGAGATTTGAACAAATGTTGCCCTAAAGACGAATTTTCGCTCCCCAAAATCGACATGTTGGTAGATGCCACCAGTGGGAACGGTATGTTCTCTTTCATGTATGGATACAGCGGCTGTAACCAAATAAAGATGTACGAGCACGACGCGAATAAGACGGCTTTTCGAACCCCTCTTGGAAACTTTTACTACACGGTGATGCCATTCGGTTTGAAAAATGCTGGCGCCACATACCAACGCTCCATGACTACCATTTTTCACGATATGATGCAAAAACAAGTCTAAGATTATGTAGATGACATAGTTGTCAAGTCCAAAACCCGGGCAGCTCATGCGGAAATTCTGCGGCGGGTGTTCGAAAGATGTCTCCAATACAAACTGAAGATGACTCCGTTAAAGTGTGCTTTTGGTGTTTCTTCGGGAAAGTTCCTAGGTTTCCAGGTGACCAACGAGGGAATTAAAGTCGACCCAGCCAAAACACAAGCCATCCTTACAATGCCGCCACCGTGGACCATGAAAGAACTCAAGAGTTTCATGGGTAAAATAAACTACATTCGCCGCTTCATACCCGGATTGGCTCAGCTGGTGGCTTCATTCACGCCCTTACTGAAGAAAGGAGCAAACTTCGTCTGGACCACATTACAACATGAAGCATTTCGAAAGATCCAGCAAACGTTATCCTCCCCAGCCATCATGAGATCTCCTATACAAGGAAGACCGCTACACCTCTACACTGCTTTTAGCGACACTGCCGTCGGAGCTCTCCTCGCTCAGGAAGACGCCGAAGGAATCGAACATCCCATCTACTACTTCAGTCGAACTTTAAGAGATGCCGAACTCAGATATCCCAAAGCAGAAAAGGTGTGCTTGGCCTTGATCCATTCCATCCAGAAATTCAAGCATTACCTACTTTCCAATAAAGTGGTACTAGTATCTAAGTCCGACCCCGTGAAGTTCCTCCTCTCAAAGCCGACCCTGATAGGAAGACCGGCCAAATGGCTCCTCCAAATGTCGGAGTTAGATATAATATGCGTTTCCCCAAGAGCCATCAAAGGGAAAGCAGTCGCGGTTCTACTGACGGCATTCCCAGGAGAAAGTACCGCAACACTACACGAGGACCTCCCTGGAGACTTTCCGGAAGTCTCTTTCGTTCAAGAAGAGACATGGATGCTGTTTTTCGATGGATAGCGGTACTGGAGGAGCAGGCATAGTTCTGGTATCCCCAATAGGTGAAGTATCCTCGCACTCCTTCAAGCTAGACTTCCCCTGCACCAATAACTCAGCAGAATATGAAGCCTTACTCATCGGACTGTCCTTGGATAAACGAGCTGGAGCCACATGCCTGGAGATAAGAGGGGACTCTAAATTACTCGTCAACCAGGTGAACGGAGTATATGCACTGAAGGAAGTAACCTTGGCCCCATACAGAGCTGAGGCACAAAAATTGCTAAACTACTTTGACGACGCAACCATAACGCATGTTGGACGCAGCAGCAACCGGCACGCCGATTGCCTAGATACGCTAGCATCAAAACTGCAATTTGAAGGTTTTGAGGAAACCCTAACGGTAAAGAGACGAACCGTGGCTTCAACATGGCTTTCTCAACCCGAAGAAGATGAATCCGACTGGAGAACGCCAATTATCCAAGAGCTTAGTAGCTCTCTTTTTCAGGGAAAGGTCAGTCTCAAAACACTACAAAACTTCTTCACGCTCCGGGGAGTGCTATACCATCGAAACCCAGACGGTTCCTTGCCAAGATTCTCGAAGAAGGAGAAGCACAACAACAGCTCAATCGCGTACATGATGAAGTTTGCGGACAGACATTAGTAATGACACTCTATCGCCGTTTGCAGCGCCTAGGCTACTACTGGCCAGAGAGGGAGGATCAATCTCGTTTACTTCAAAGAACATGTCCCAACTGTCAAGCACCGCTGCATCAATTAGAAGTTTTTAATATTGGTCATGTTGGGGACTGGCAGAAGCCGTATATCAGTTACCCGCGCGACGGAGTACTCCCCACCAATAAGAAGGAGGCGACCAAGATAAAACAAAGATCGGAGATATTCGTACTCCACGAGTGAATCTTATACCGTAAAAGATTTGGAGGAAATTTGCTACAGTGCTTGAACGAAGCATAAATTCCAATCATGCTGAAAGAGATGCACGAAGGCGAACATCAAGGAAAACGGAAGTTATTTCTTCAGATACACGAGAAGTATTACTGGCAAACCATGGAATATGGTGCGGTTGTTTTCGTCCAGAGGTTTAAAAAATGCCAGATTCATGGAAACCTTATCCACGTACCGTCGACTCCCCTACATTTGATAAGCAGTCTGTGGCCCTTTCACAGCTGGGGACTCGACATTATTGGAAAGATCAATGCGCCGTCCTCGAAACATCACGAGTACGTAATCACGGCGACCGAATATTTCACCAAATGGGTCGAAGCCATACCTTTACAAGGAACTACTGGAACCACAATCGTGGCATTCATCAAGGAACACATCATCTGCCGATTTGGCGTACCTAAACATATCATCACCGAGAACGGTACTCCTTTCGCCAACAAGCAAGTAGGGGACTTACTTGAAGGGTATGGAATTAAGCAAGTCTCCTCCACTGTGTACTATCCCCAAGGAAACGGACAGGCGGAGATCACTAACAAAACTTTGGTCTGAATCCTTAGTCGGACAGTGCACGATAATCCTCGATCATGGCATTAGCAATTACCAATGGCACTCTGGGCATACCGTACGTCACCACGAAGTTCCACTGGTGCCTCTCCCTACTCCCTTGTTTACGGCGCAGACGCCATCCTCCCAGTAGAAATTAAAACTCCGTCGGCCAGGATTGCTGAAGCAAGTGGAGTCCGATGGAGTGAAGCTGAGGCATCGAACGCCAGAATAGCAGAACTGGACACCATAGATGCCATAAGATCCAAGGCAGAAGAACATGCACAAGCATACAGAAATAGGGTTTCCAGAGCATATAGCAAAACTGTAAAGCCTCAGGTTTTTCAAGTGAGAGACTTGGTACTGAAGACCGCTAAACACATCCAATAAGACGCATCGGCACCAAAATTCTCCGCAAATTGGGAAGGGTCTTACATAGTCACCAAAGCATACAACAGTGGATCTTTATACAAAGTCATTAAAGAAGACGGGGGAAAACTGGAAGCAGTCATCAATGGAAAGTGGCTTAAAGCATAATATGACTGACCCCCACCTTGCGCCTCGCCATGTCGCCGACACGGGTATCCAGGCACCTTTACACTTTCTCCCACATCTCAATTATCAAATTTCTTGTCCTTTGTTTGATTAAATCAAATCAATAAAGTTCTCTTATTCATTCAAATAAAAAAGAAAGACAATACAAAAGAAAGACAAAACGTGTCTAAACTCCCGGAAAGATCTCCCAACTACATAACACAGAAAAGCCCATCCAATAGATTATAATCTCTCGAGAGCATCATCTTTAACCAGCTTTGATACCTTTCAGTCCTACTTCTCAAGTTCCGGGTTAGCTCTTCCACCTTCTGTGACTCCGCGGCCAGGGCTTTCTCCTCTTCCAGAATAGCTTTCGTGGCGGGAACCACCCCAGCAAGAATACCGGCTCTGTCAACTTTCACAATCTCAAGGCGGTGCCGTAACCAACTGATGTTGAACTTTAGGGATTCACAGGTAGATACCATGTTCTCCCACTTTTGTATAGTTGATTCCGTGACAATACGGATGGACATGCCTTCCATCTTGGCAACCATCGGCAAAAGGCAGTTCACTACGTAGACTAAAGCAGACGAACAATATTGCACCACATTCCTGGTAGGGATGTGGCCATATGTCCTCCATATCTTTGAGTAAAGATTCACGAATTCTTTCCGTACCAGAAACCCACCAACGTTCAGTTAGAGGAAAGACACCTCATACGAGTTCCAAACGACAGACCTGCGTTGGGATACTCATGGCAAGAAATCCCCAAATCGGCGTCCTCCAGATCTGCAGCGGTTGGCGAGATCAGACTCGAAGAAAATGGGGCAGCCGAATCATCCTCATCAATGATGGTGACGCACGCCCCGACGAGATATCTCTACACAGAAGAAAACTTTGTCATTCATCGACAAGCAATGAAGCACCTGTTGATCAATAAAAAAACACGTACCGGTATGATCTTCTTAACTCGAATAACCCGGACGGGGGAATTGCCGCAAGAAGCCGATCTCAGACGATTGACTGGGAAATCTAGCTGGCTCGAGGATGATTCATTTCTGGTCGGCATGGTGAAGAAATACGAAGTCAACCAGATGGAAGCCTTGTTATAAAACAAGGAAGGCGATGCAGCCCCACTGGTATAAATACCAAGGAAACCCTAGAGAAGGGAAGAGAAACGGAACATGACTACATCTTGACCGGGAAAACAGCCTCAAACGGATCCCCTCATCAAAACTTTAATGAAAGCCATACGAGACGGAGGGATGTGATGTTTGGCAATAATACAATGCGATCAATTCCTGTTTGAGTCAAAGTGAGGAAAGACAACCGGTCCCGCGGAGACAAGTTACAATGCCAAGACAGTCCACACCATGCTTGCCCTTTTCAAGACCATGTCATGCCTTGGCCCCACATGCCAAAACCGTCCGTCATGCTTTGCCTCTCCAAGCTGTCCGCGCCATGCCTTGCCACGACAAGGCCAAGCCAGCGCAACGCCTGGGCCCCTTTACAAATAATACTGACACCAACGGCTCGCCAACCCAGCGGCACGATGTTCCCTAGCTCAGCCAAGGCGACGCATAGCCAGACTAAGCTGTCAATTTTCATCTCGCCACACCACGGTCCGCACCACCAGTACAATTTATGCAAGGCCGCCAACACCGGAAGCGCAAGCTCTCTTTACCTCCCCAAAAGGTTAGTTGGACTTTCCTGAACATCTTATCACAACTTGTTCGACTTCTTGTCCTAGTCTGGCACCATCTTATGCTTACCTCGCAACGAAGTTCCCGTTCCGAGCTAAGCAGGGGACTTAATGTTGATGGTGGTTTTTAGCCTAGGGTTAAAATCGTAAAACCGCATACCTAGCATGACGTTATTATAATCATTAGCACATTTATCAAATCGATCAGCATGCTTACGTAAGAATTACCAGGGTACCTTTTTTCTTTATGTGTATCATGTTCCACGGCAGAACCCCTAACATTGATTGACATCACTTGAACGAAACCCTGAAATTCTCATGCTACCGCGCCAAGGCACACCACCCAGGCCATCCGCGCCACTATGCCAATGGAAAACCATGCCAGCTAGCCGCACCATGTGCCAAACGGCATGCCTAGCTATTGGCCCCACGTCTCAAGCCAAGCTGCACCTTGCCTTGGCCCTAGCCATGCTAGCCGCACCATGTGCCAAACGGCATGCCTAGCTATTGGCCCCACGTCCAAAGCCAAGCCGCACCTTGCCTTGGCCCTAGCCATGCTAGCCGCACCATGTGCCAAACGACATGCCTAGATATTGGCCCCACATCCCAAGCCAAGCCGCACCTTGCCTTGGTGTAGATGGTGGATTTTCGACAAGGGATAAAATCGTAAACTCATAATTATACGAATCTCTGATCCAGCAATCAGACGTGAGTATTGAGACACGGGTCTCTCATCGTATTCTCAACGGAGAGTACTTTCTCTCAGAGTACATGTAGATATGTAGTCTCACGACTGGACAACGGCATATCTCATAAATACTGAACACTTTCAGTGATTATTTCTATATAGTATCACGAGATGGACGTCTCCTAGACAGCTTGCTCTGCTAGTATAGAGCGATAACGTCTTCAGGAACAAACAACGAGTTTACCCCTGACTATATAAAGGATATGACTTACCGACAAGCTTATATCGGGATAATTAATGCTCCTAGACAGCTTGCTCTTCTAGTATAGAGCCACAAAGTTAATTATTTCTAATTAAGATTAATTCTGTCGTGACATTCACTACTGAATTCCCAGAATAATCTATTATTGTTCCTATTCCATGGTCGAATCCACGGCCTGATCCCATGGAATGGATATAACAATTGCTCATATTCCATGGTCGAATCCACGACCTGATCCCATGGAATGGCAATAACAATTGCTCTTATTCCATGGTCGAATCCATGGCCTGATCCCATGGAATGGCAATAACAATTGCTCCTATTCCATGGTCGAATCCACGGCTTGATCCCATGGAATGGCAATAACAATTGCTCCTATTCCATGGTCGAATCCACGGCCTGATCCCATGGAATGAAAATAAACAATTGTTCTGATTCTATGATCGAATCCACGGCTTGATCTTATATAATAGCAATGAAACAACTGTATTATCTCATTACTCCGATTTCATGATCGAATCCACAACTGGTCTCATAAATGGTAATAGATAAATCTTAATTACTCTGATTCTATGGTCGAATCTACGATCCCATGGAATGGTAATGCTCACTTTATTATTCTGAATTCGTAGTCGAATCCTCAGCTGATCCTATGAATTAATAATAAACAACTTATTACTCAGTTTTGTGAATTATTCTCCACTGAATTCCACAATTAGTAATAAATAATCAACAACTGGGCGTCTGAGCTACCTCTAAGTAAGCCTCGATCCAAATGGTGAAAGTGTGTTCAACGACGATGCACTAACAGTCACCGCACGAACGAGTATTTCAAAATACAACGAAACGATGAACCTATGCAAAATAGGGAAGAAAATAATAAATAATTAAAAATATTGACCAAGGTGCTGGGAACACGGACACACGACCAACCGACCGTGTCATGGTCAGTCCTACGCCAGTTTTTATATTTTTAATACATTATTTTCCATGATTTGATGAAAATTCTCTCATTTGATCAAATCTCCTTCGTCTCGAGGAAACTCCTCGGTTTCATGGTATTGTCATAAATCCATACAAAAAAATATAAAATTAAGGAAAGGAGTGTGGGGCGTGACCATGGGCCAACCGGCCGTGCCTTGGTCCCAGCCGGCCCCACACCTCACGGTTCCTTATTATTTTACTATTATTATTATTATTATTATTATTATTATTATTATTTCTCTAATTTCATGAAAAAAAATCCTTGATTTCATGGTATTTTGCACAAATCACCAAATAATAATAAAATAAAATAAAATAAATTATGAAAACTTGTGGGACCGGGCCCTAGCCGGCCGACCATGCCCTAGCCGGTCCCACACGCCCCTTTGTTTTATTATTTTTATTTTCCTTGAATTCATCAAATTCCTTGATTTCATGGTATTTCTCTCAAATTAGGAAAAATTCCCTCAAATCATGAAAAATACCTAAAAAAAATATATTAAAAATTATGAAAACTCGTGGGACCGGGCCCTAGCCGGCCGCCCGCGCCTCCAAGGTCCCGCACGCCCTTGTTTTTATTATTTTAATATTTTTTGCTTCCCTGAACTCATGAAAACTCCCTAAATTCATCAAATTTCTCAAAATTCATGAATTTTTCATAAAATCATCAAAATATTAAAAAATTAAGGAAAAGGCACCACGAGACCGCGGCCACGACCGGCCGACCATGCCTTGGCCTCGGCGGTCCCACGCCTCTTTATTCCTTATTTTATAATTATTTTCCATCATCTCATGGTGTTTTCCTCAGTTTCGTCGAAACCCTAATTTTGACATATTTTCTTGAATGCATGCTCAATTGCACGCCAGAAAATATCAAAATTCTCAGGACTGAGACGAAGACGCCTTGGGGACACGAGCGCGCCATCTACACCGACCAATATTGGCTCTTTGGCTTACAGAAGCCGGTCCCATCAAGTTTCACAGTTTTGACCTAATTTGCACAATTGCACGTATTAGGTCCAAGACTCTTCCAAACACTTTGGATTTTCATGAAGTGATCATCAGGAGGTCACGTGACTACCCAGGGACGGTTTCATGACCCCATGGTCGGTCCCTCACGTCATAATTAATTATGTTTTCTCACCTAAGGCTCAGACGAATAAATAATTAAACCAACATTTAATCATTCTTTCACCAACAAATCGTCAACTCTTCAGGAGTTCTTTGTATTTGCTCACGTGAGCATATGGACACTACATGTTTGATCCACGATCCCATTTAGTCGTTCCCTCCTTCGTCCCATGGTTAAACTTCTGACGAACCATGAATTGATCATCAATTGATCAAATTAGGTTTTCTGAATCCAAGGATCATAATTCCACATTCCAACCTTAATAATTTTACGACGACCTCATGGTCATTAATTTTATTAATTATGCTCGGTTCAACGACCAGTATTCTAATTAATATTTTTGGTACGCTGCCAATAATCCATCAGATGAGCAACACATGCTCAGACGATCAAATATTCAACAATTCATCCCATGAGCAACACTTGCTCAGATGATAAATATTTGCTCAAAACAAAGAATATTGGTTCAACAATCAATATTCAACGGTCCATCGAATGAGCAATACTTGCTCACTTCATCGTAAGAACTATACCTCTGTCTCATGACATGTTCAATTCATGAGTTTCAGAACATCATGTTCAACTCAGCAACTACATGCACTCATCGTCCCATCAAACCACGAAGTCATCAATTGACTAACAAACCATGAGACGTCAGTTGTGTCACTTTGGGGGGATATCACTTAGGGTTTCGGTCTGGCAGTCTACGGCACGTGTGTTTAAACACACGATGGAATGTGAGCAAGTCGTGCAATCAGTTGAAGGAATTCACGAGGTAGTGGGTGGAAAATCGACCAAGTCTCCACATGTTGATCAACTGGTTTCAAACACGATATCCACTTCCCCACTCCTTGATTCCATCAACTGTCACACTTCATGGGGTCATGGTGTCTAAAATTCCAGCAATATAAATAAGTCTCTGAATCATGATTGAAGGATCAGCATCAACAGTATCATCAATCTCACGTCTCATCGACAACACGAGATCATCAACTCATCAATTGAGAAACTACTCTCGATTGAGCAATTTCAATCATTCAGAGCTTATCATATTCAGAATTCACACACCCACAATCTTTGATTACCATTGATTCTACACATTTCCCAGCTTCCCTCCTACATATCAACTCATCCTCTCTTGTGACCGAATTTACTCTGGAACGGTCATTGTCTTGATTTAGGCCGGAGTACTACAGATTGATCTCTCGAATCTAAAGCACCCCCTTTGCAACGGTGCATCTGTGTGAGGTTTAACATTTCTCTCGGTTCGAGGAGTCTCCTCCGTACGGTCGTCTCCTCAATTCCTTAAAAACCAGCAAATCGTTTTTCCCCATCTATACTTGGCCCTAGCCATGCTAGCCGCACCATGTGCCAAACGGCATGCCTAGATATTGGCCCCACGTCCCAAGCCAAGCCGCACCTTGCCTTGTCCCTAGCCATGCTAGCAGCACCATGTGCCAAACGACATGCCTAGCTATTGGCCCCACGTCCCAAGCCAAGCCGCACCTTGCCTTGGACCTTGCCATGCTAGCCGCACCATGTGCCAAACGGCATGCCTAGCTATTGCCCCCACGTCCCAAGCCAAGCCGCACCTTGCCTTGGCCCTAGCCATGCTAGCCGCACCATGTGCCAATGGCATGCCAACCTAGCCGCGCCACCATACTGGCCTTCCCTATGCGGCTACTAAAACGAAGGCGTGCAACAATCAACGGTCTCCTTTCGTTCCCAGGATCTAATCCTAGCCATCCAAGGTTACCAGATAACACATAGTAACCTTTGTCCCTAAAACCTAAGTTTGGCCACGCCAAACCGCGCCAAGGCATTCCATGCCAACGGCATGCCAACCTAGCCGCGCCACCATACTGTCCTTTCCTATGCGGCTACTAAAACGAAGGCGTGCGACAATCAATGGCCGCCCTTCGTTCCCATGATCTAATCCTAGCCATCCAAGGTTACCAGACAACGCATGGTAACCTTTGGCCCTAAAACCTAAGTTTGGCCACACCAAACTGCGCCAAGGCATGCCAACCTAGCCGCGCCACCATACTGGCCTTCCCTATGCGGCTACTAAAACGAAGGCGTGCGACAATCAATGGTCGCCATTCGTTCCCAGGATCTAATCCTAGCCATCCAAGGTTACCAGACAATGCATGGTAACCTTTGGCCCTAAAACCTAAGTTTGGCCACGCCAAACCGTGCCAAGGAATGCCATGCCAACGGTATGCCAACCTAGCCGCGCCACCATGCTGGCCTTCCCTATGCGGCTACTAAAACGAAGGCGTGCGACAATCAACGGTCGCCCTTCTTTCCCAGGATTCCCAGGATCTAATCCTAGCCATCCAAGGTTACCAGACAACGCATGGTAACCTTTGGTCCTAAACCCTAATTTTGGCCACGACAAACCACACCAAGGCATGCCATGCCAACGACCTGCCAACTTCGTTGTACCATCATGCTGGCCTTCTCTATACGACTATCAAAAGCGAAGACCTGCAATGATCAACGACTACCTTTTCGTTTAAGATGCAAAATCTCGACCGTCGAAGGTCACCAAGCTAGCAAGTCTCCCAATCTCGACTTGCCAGGAAACAACCATGTTACATGTTTTCACGAAAACGTTCGAGACATCAAATCACAAACTGGGGGATCCTTTTTGGGTTTTGGTTTGGCGGTTTACAGCGTGCGGCGTACACTACGCCCGCAATAAAAAAGTGTAATAAAGATAAATCTGTTAAGTAAATAGGGAAGTAATGGTGAAACGCTTTTCTTTTATGGAACATCAATTCCATGCGTTAACGGTTACCACCTCCTCCCATTTATTCACCCTTTATTCCATTCCTTAATGAGACCAGAGTACGTTTCACTCCGACTTGTATAAATAGGTCTTACCTATTTCCACAAAACAACAAGTTCAGTCAGAAGCAACACAACACTCAGAAATATTTGCTAACTTTCCATCTGTTAGCTTCCCATTTTCTGATACAAGTCGTGAAACCACTACTCTTCCAAAATCAACCTGGTCTCAACACTTTCTTCGCTTCCCTCCCCGAAACCAACCCATTATCCTCCTCTTTGTGACCGAAGCAAGTCTGGAATGACCATTTCTTGTTTTAGGCCGGACTTGTATAGATTGATCTCTCGAATCTAAAGTACTCCTGTGCAGTACATTGTTTAGGGTCTAAATTCGTTTCTCACCCCCACACCCGAAATTACTGAAATCAGCAGAAACTATTTTCACCCTCAAACACCTAGTCAAACGAGTTTTGGAAAGATAGTGTGACTATGCACAATACTCACATGGAGGTAGAACCGAAACTTGTTTTGGTAGACCCATTAAACCCATGAATTCTGATTGAGTGTTCTTGATAAATAACATAGTTCTTGAAAGTCAGATGAACCAATTCTAAACTTGCTTGGAAGTGTGGAAAATCGGTTTCAATGTTGTAAGTATGAAAGAGGACTTACAAAATAAGGATGTCGACATACTTTGAATATGTGCAGTAACGCTTATCTTTAATTGTTCAAAGTTATTCCTTAATAGCTAAAGGAAGAAAATCCCAGGATCGAAACATAAATAAGTTAAGAATCTTTTATTTAAGGTTTTTAATTTTATTTTAGGAGAATGAGAATTAGTAATGTGCATTTACTAGTTAAAGATTTTACAAAGAGATTTTTGGTCATTATTTTGGACAAAGCATTTCCAGGAATTATGGAAAACGAATTTGGAATATATTGCATATCTTGGGAATATTTTCGATTTTGGAAATTCCTTGGTGTCCAAACTTCCTTGTCTATAAATACTTGGCGTTTGCATTTCTAGCAAACTAATCCTTCGTGACAACAAACTTCCTCGGTTGTGTTGTTACTGGTGAAGCCGCCTATTCGGAGAGGAGAGTAACCTATTTAGGCGAAATCTCTTACGGACGCTCAGTTTAAATTACTCTTTGGGATTAAGAAGGTCTATTAGTACCGTTGGTGGGAAACTAGATAATTGCGGTTTATCTTGTGTTTTTGATTGATTTGATTGACTAATGGTGGTTGAACTTTGATTGCACCTGGTTTTTTTTATGCTTGAGAATCTTCTCTTCTGATATAAGATTCACTCAAACTAGATCGAAGTTTCAACATGGATCTTTAGACTGTTTGTAGATCTAAAGACGTCTTGTGAAGTTGTGATAATCCATTGTTAACAGACTCCGTTCTGTGCGTGATTCATCACACGAGATTCCAGTTGTTGTGTGCAAGCATTTATTGAAGATCTAAGAAGATCTGAAGAAAAAGAAGATATTGAAGATTTCTGATTTGGGGTTCATAATCTTTGGTGTGCACGATACTTGTTTCGGTAAAGAGGATCCAACTATAATCGGTTTATCCTTGTGGTAGATTAGATTGATTAGTTTTGTAGATCAACATCAATACAATTCTTTGTGATTAAAAGTATTGATTGCAAAATATTAACAATTACTTCGGTAGTTGATCGTAAGATAGATCTAAGAACCCGATGAAGTAGTTTATTGAGATAAACAGAAGAGCATTTGTCGAACTCACATCACTTGGTTGAAAAGAGTTGCTACCAAACAGATTTGTTGTTCCTTTACTGTTTGGAACACGAACCAATGGAATTGTTCCAAGTACGTGACTTATTCATAAGTTGGAGGTGTGGGAATACAGACGGAACTAGTTGAACTATAGGTTTAGTTGCTTGGTCTCAACTATGCGAAGTTGGTTTTATTTGTATAGCGGCTTAGTCCTGAGAGTAGTCAATTCTGGACAAGGTCCCGGGGTTTTTCTGCATTTGCGGTTTCCTCATTAACAAAATCTTGTTGTGTCATTTATTTTTATTTTCCGCAATTATAATTGTTTGTTATTATAATTTAAAGTAAATTACACAAACGTTAATTCCTATTTTACTTGATAGTAATCGTATTGTGTTTGGTTAAGTCCGAACCTCTTATCAAGTAAACATACTTCGTTGTTGTATTGTCTCGATCTCGTATCCATAGACGATCACACGAAGTGTGAACCGATTAGTTGTATTGTTTCGCTCAGTCCATAGGCAATCATTTTCGGAGAAAGGACTTATAGGTAGGAAAAGTTTTAGCTTAAGGTATATTTGGGTACCCTCGCGTTTTCAATTGGTATCAGAGCAGACAAACACGAAAAGATCTAAAAATTTGTGTTTGATGGGATCCAACCTATAATAATGAACTCGAGTTCTCATGAATCGACTTCAATTAATGTACCGCCAATATTTGACGGAACAAACTATCTATGGTGGAAATCTGCTATGAGATATTTTCTTCAATCACGAGACTTTAATACCTGGCCATTAGTTATCAATGGTTATATTCGTCCAAAGATAGAAAATTCAGAAACTGAGTTTAAACGCTTAGTAGATTTTACGGGCCCGAGCCCAAAAGAGGGAACCCATGTTTTATTAGGTTTTGGAAATAAATTTGATATAAAAGGGAATAACCCTAAAAATTTATTTTATTTTTTGGTCGACCAAGCTTCATCACCACCTTCACGTGAGCAGCAACACCAGGGAGGAGGGAAAAAAAATTCACGACATCTCCAGCACCGCCGCCGTCCGGCAGGATTCCGGCCGGCGCCGGCAGGTAAGTCCGTGCGATTTTTTTTCTGTTCGTTTCGTGATTGATGAGTTGTTCACAAAACCAAAAATCCCAAGGTTGCATGCATGCGTAGGATTTATTAAGGATTTTTAGAAAACGTATATATATGCCCGTTTGTTTGTTAGTTGAGGGAACGAGCAAAAATCCCTATTATGAAATAGATATATAAATTTTGAATCCATGGTTCAGTTGCATTAGCAAAAGTTTTGTTTAGGTTTCATGAAAACCCAAGTTTATTTTTGAAAGCATGAACTTTGCAAATACTTTTAGGAACGTAGGTTTGTTCGTAAAAAGTAATAAATAACGATCCTTAGGGTTAAAGGAATTTCGAAAAGACCTGGAGTTCATGATGAAAATTTGTTTGAGAACTTTCGAAATTTTATTCGGACTTTACAAAATAGGAAAGAACTTCGTTTCATAGGTGAATGCTCGATTGAGCAAAGTTAACTTACGTAAAAAGTTTTTTTTTTATATGCGTACGTGAGTTTTTTTTGTTTTTTTTGATAAAATAAAATCAAACAGTGATTTTGAGTAACTGTTGAAGACGAACA
Source organism: Papaver somniferum (assembly GCF_003573695.1). Classification (NCBI taxonomy): domain Eukaryota; kingdom Viridiplantae; phylum Streptophyta; class Magnoliopsida; order Ranunculales; family Papaveraceae; genus Papaver; species Papaver somniferum. Next base: position 108,470,853 of record NC_039364.1, read on the forward strand.
ATTGTGTTTCATGATTTTATGATATATGTTTTGTGGTATAAAATCATGAGATGTTCACATGAAAAGTTTATGTGAATTGTTCATGGTTTTGTGAAAAGTCAGTGTTGACTCTTGAATAATATGTTTTATGCTCGATTTCGCAGGTTTGAAAGAACGAGCAATTTTTGGGGTTTTACGCTGTTATCACTAAGTTCGTGAAATCGTAAATAGGTAAGAGTTGAGGATTACCATTTTTGTAGACGTTGATGTGAGCATCATAATTGTCTTGTTGCTTTAATTCCATTGTGTTGATGAAATTCGTGTATGGATGTCGCAGCAACTTTGCAAAATGGTTCAGTCCCGCAGCACTTCTGAAGATGATGTTTCTTCGAGAGAGGATGTTTCCACAGACGCCTCTTTCAGAGATGACGGCTCCTCCAGAAATGATGATTCTGATATTTTTAAGGAGAAAGAGGGAAGTCCCAAGACTAAGAACATTCCAACTGCTGAGGATAAGTTCTTTACGTATCTATATACACCTGAAAAGCGTCATTTAGGCTCCTCGTTTCGGTTGTTAATAAATCCCAGGAGCACTAGTCAGAATAAATTGGTATCTCTTCAAGAAGTAATCCGGTTTTTTTTGCAAGGAAAACACTTTTTGGCTCTCATGTGGAGTTTTAAGATTTCACGAAAGCCCCTGATGCATTTCTCTGGATGGGAAAGACACATGCTGGGTCATAGCCGTGTTAGGACCATAGTGGATAGTGCCCAGGTGACACGAGCCATTCAAGCTGCTGGAGATTTAATCATCAACCATGATATACCAGGTATGGTATCCTTTCTCGCCCGTTGGTGTGTTCCTACTCACACGTTTATATGCAGATGGGGAGAATTCACCATTACTTTAGAAGATGTAGTTGCTTTGTTGCACCTTCCAATTACTGGTAATTTCCCTTAAGAGCTTTCGTCAGAGGAGAAGGAGATATCTAACATATTATAGGCCAAGATGCACGAATTCATGAATCACCCGCATCCTGCTATGCTCAATGGTTATCACATTGGTGGCCGAGAGATAGAATTCCTGAAGAACTGGTTGATGGCGCTTTAACAATTGCTTCTTTCTTATGCATGTGGCTCTCCAGGGATATCTCTGAAGATTGTGGACACTTACTGAAGCCGTTTGTTATTCGCTTTGCCATAAAGATGGCCAAAGGTGAGAAAATTCCCATTGGCAGTCTATTCTTGGGTTCATTGTTCGCCAATTTAGACTCTTTAGTTATAGACTCCAGTATTTCTGATGGCTTCATGAAAGTCGAGACATATGCAATACTATGTTCCTCCAAGCCTTGATGTGGGAGCATCTCGAGAGTTACGCCCCAATTCCCCGTAGCATTTTGCAAGGACCCAAGGTCGACACTCGTCACTCCTTCCTTGAGAAAAATAACTCCAGGGTCATGCGCTGGCCTAGAAAGAAACCACAATATAAGATATGCATTACTGACATTTTGGACATTGAGTCTGAGTTCAACTTTCACCCCTGGGTGTCAGTTCCTTCTCTCTTCTCACAATTGATCACATTCAATACTGCTGAAGAGAATATCATGTTGAGTACTGGTGCTGGTCTGAGTGAAGGAGAGAGATCCTTTTTCTCGAGTTGTACTCCTGGTTTCTTGATATCAATAATGAATGGAGAATTCCAGGTAGAAGAATACAACATTGATAGAGCATTTACACAAATGGGTCTTGATCAGTGTATTCCGGGTCATCGGACAAATAAGCCAGAGATTGAGTACTTGAAGGCTCACTTAGACTGCACACATGTGGAAGGAAACGATTATTTGTTTCCATGCTCTAACCGAGATACTTTTGTAACCCCTGGTTACATAGACTTTTTGCGTCAGCAACTTGAGCGTGTGTACCAGTTTGCAATGGATGTTCAGTCCCCAGTTCGAGAGTTCCCTTCCTTTGACATGATTTCTGATCGACCCATGCTGAGATACCTTTCCAGTGGCGACAAGAGGAAGACGTCTCCAAATACGACACATGTAAGTCCCTTTTTAGCGATTTTAGCCAAAGTATGTCAATCACACTTTTAATTATATTGTTGACCCGGTGATAGGATGGCCGTGCTGTGAGACCTCTAATTGATGTAAACTCTCCAAACCTTCAAGAAAGTCCTCAGGGAGGAGAAGGCAGGAGCAAGACATCTCATAGGATGATACCAAACAATATACAGTCCCTTGCCGCTTCTTTGGTGAGTTGTTAGCGCCTTTTTTTGCCATTGTGACTTTCTCGTCCATATAATTAGGATCTTGAAAGAAAAATGCTAATTCTTTTCAGAATTTTGCCCCATCGGTTATCGATGGTTTTCGTTTTGCTCCTGGTCGAATAATTCAGGGATCCAACACTGAGGAAAGTATTCCCTTTTCGCACTAATCATTGTAACATGCCTTTGGATGAATTAGTGCTGATTGTTGTTGATATATTCAAGAGGAAATTATTCCAGAAAAGCAGCATATTGATGAAGCACGCTCTTCTTTGAGTCATGGAAATATGGAGGGTTCCCGAAATCCCGAACCGAATGAAGATAATGGAGTTGCCAACGGAGATTCCAACATTGCCGAGCCCTCAAATGGTTTAGAGACTCCCCTAGTAAGTATATATCCTATGAACTCCTCATAGAAGTATGAAATTGTTGATTTGTGAATGAATGAATGAAAACCCATGTGAATATACGAGTGATTTTGCCGAAATACGTCACCAGGAAATTTCAGACTTCAGCTTTTAGTAAAAACACCGTAGAATCCTCGTTTGGAGTCGGATTTTCGACATCTGCATATGTATCCTCAAGCCCAGAAAATTTCCAAGATTTTTCAAAAAAGCTTTTAGACTTTTGAGCATGTTTAGGGATTGAAAAAGGCGAAACAGTAAACTTCCAGGAGATTTTCAGAACTTTTCCAGATTGCATGTCGTCCAATGTTTTGGCCACATCTCCTTGCTCGTTCATCCGATCGTTGTGAAATTTTGATATATTGTAGAGGACTTCCATACGAATAGAATGGTATATAACCCATCTCTATATTCCCCACCAATTTCTCCCAGTTCGTCATTGAACCTTTACACTATTTTTGCATGCCTTAAATGCATAATAAGGAACTTAGATGATGGTAGTTCACTTACTTTCTAATTTTATGGTTGTGTTGGGTTTACACACCTGAATCATTCTAATCCCATGTAATCCACATTAGGTGCCAAATGTCGAAGTTGGAAATAACATATCCAATAGTGACGGTTCGAGCAATCCTGGAGCTGTCGGCGATGAGACCTCCATCCCTGCACCTCAGGGTCATGAAGTGCTGGTTGTTGATGCCGTGGAGGTAGCGGAGACTCCGATTGTGTCTGAGATGGTGGAAACCGAATCAAGAGTGGTAGAAGCTGCTTCGTCTGAAGTTTTCTCTATGATTGTTGACGTTGCTTCAGTAACTGAGAAGCGTATGATAGTGCATGAATATCCCAATGCAGGGATTGATTTTGCTCTTCCATTCGGTAAGACACTCCCAAATCACACGTTAGTTGGTGGATTTAGCGTTCCCACTGGGTATGTTGCTATGTACGAGAAATTGTGGAAGATGTATGGCCATATTTTTGTTAAGGAAGATCCAGAACATAGTTATTTCTTGACAAGGCAAGTAGAGAACATATTGCGTGTTATAGATGATATTCGTACCAGGGCCAGAAGTACTGTGACTCGAGATGTACTCTTTGATTGGGAGTACAACCTGGAGAGTGGTGAGAGACTTAGCTTTAACTTGAAGTGGCTTCGTCAGAAGATCAACATCATCAAGGATGCAGTAGTGAAGAACATCCCTTTTACTAGTAATGCTGTGATGGAGAAAATGACTAAGATTGTTGAGCTGACCGAAAAGCTGGAGTTGGAGAAAGCGGCTTTGCAAGTCTTGGAGAATTCTGAGAAGCAGAAATCATACTTTGATGGTTTTTTTTAGTTTTCTTTCCGTGATCTCATGAACATTGAACTTCCAAGAGATGTGAAGTTTTATTTGGGTTTTGCTTTTTGACAGGTTTTGAGTGACTGAGGATTTTCTTTTAGATTTTGGATTTGATAGAGATTTTTCTTAAATAAAGAACTTTGATAAATTGCTGAATTTTCAAATACTGAGTGCAAGTATGCACACGTTTTGGAGTAATTGAAAAATACAAGTAAAAGAAAATCTTAAGGTGTGAACGCCAGATGCTTTGAGCGTTTGCCTTGGATATAAAACATCCAATGTTGAATGCTTCAAGTGTCGAAAATATTGAGCCAACTCTCATGAATCACTGGGACACTTGTCTTTCCTTTGATGTCAGCCAATTTGTAGTATCCTCCAGCGACTTAGAAATCATAAAAGGTCCTTCCCAGTTAGAACTCTTTGTGGAGTGCAAATTGTGTCTGGTTGCTTTAAGAACCAAATCTCCTTCATGAAATTTGTTGGGCTTGGTTGTACGTCTTTTGAATATCTTCTGCTGGTTTGGAATTCCTCGTGGATTCCATGTTGGTGGAGCTTTCCAATTTTGCAGCACATGTGGGAAAGTAGGAGATCGTGATAAAGTAACTTCCATGTCGTGTGGAGACTTGACTGATCGTGCACCCACTACTTTGCTAACTCCTTCAACCATTTGCACCACTTACGCACATTTGTCGTTGTGGATGAATCCACGTATCGTAGACCGCCAGACCAAAACCCTAAGTGATATCTCCCCATTTGTGACGTGATTGATGTCTCACAAATCGTGGAGTCTGCAAGGCAGACGTGTTTTAATTAGTCAATTGTTGACTGATTAGACAATGGGTCTAGATTTTGTTAAATCGAGCATGATCGATGGATGCTCAGCAATTCATGGGTAGTTCTATGAAATGATGTCAATATGGTAGATTCACTGATGAATCACTGACGAGCGACTGAGCAAGTATTGCTCATTTCAACAAATTAATGATTTTTGATAATCTGTCGTGCAACTGAGCAAGTATTGCTCAATTCGACAAATTACTGATGAGTTGCTGAATATTGATCAATATTCGAGCAATTGAGCAAGTATTGCTCGATTCGACGAATTATTTACTGGTGACGTGACCTAATAAAATATTAATTAAAATATTGGTGGGTTACCGAATATTGTATAATTAATATTTATGCTGATTGGTGGATCAACATAAATTTATTATTGTTTGAAATTGCTCAGAATGATGGTTTCGTAAAACGTTTATTCGAAACCCTAATTTTCGATCAATCTTTCATCAATTGGGGAATTGTTGAAAATTGGTCATGAGTGAAAAGGGACCGACCACATGGGATGATGGACGTCCATGTGGGACCCAGTGCTCGAGTAAGAACGCACCAGGGTTCTCAGTTTGAGAGTTAGTGAAAGAATGATGATTAAATACCGGTTTCATTATTTACTGAAATATTGTTGGATTCAGCATTAGGTGATAAAACCTAGGTATGAGGGATGGATACCGACCAAGAGGGCATGAGACCGTCTCTTGGTGGTCATGGGACCAATTGTTGGTCATTTGGAGAATCCCCCAGTTGGTTGGAGAGAGTTCGGGCCCAGTATGAGCAATTGAGCAAATTAGGTCAGAATTATGAAAACGTGTGGGACCGGCTTTGTGCAAGCCCTAGGAATGACTCTGGTCGGTCATGAAGGCGTTCATGTGTTGCCATGGTGTCCGTGTCTCCATACTGAGAGTTTCGGTATTTTCTGATGCCCATTCGAGCAACATCGTGAATTTTCAGAAGAGTTTCATCTTGACTGAGAATTCTCGATTTTTGTTGAAGCATGTATGCTCAATTCATCAATATTTTGAAAATATTAAAATAAAATGTTTTAGTATTTAAAATTGCCGTGATAGGCTAGCTAGTCATGTGATTAGGTTGGCTTTTGGTTTTTGGTGATTTGAGCAATATTTGAGAAAATATGAAGAAATCATGAATTTTGCTCAAACCCAGGAGTTTCATGAGTTGAGGAAAATAATAATTATGAAAGATTAGGGATTGCAAGGTGTGGGACCGACCACGGCTAGGGCATGGCCGGCCGGCTAGGTTGTCCGGTCCCACGCACCTTTCCCTATTTTATTATTTTTCACGAATCCTTGAAGTTATGGAGAATCCATGAGTTTTTGTTGAAAAGGAGGAGTTTCGTGAGATTAGGGAATAATAATTATAAAAAACTAAGGATTGTGAGGTGTGGGACTGACCACGGCTCGGGCATGGCTGGCCGGCTGGGTTGCCCGGTCCCGCACACCTTTCTTTATTTCATATTATTATTTCGTGAATCCACGAAGTTATGGAGAATTCACGAGTTTTGCAAAAACAAGGAAAGTTGCTAAAACCAAGGAGTTTTCATGAGTTCATGAAATAACAAAAAATAAGAAAAATAATGGGAGAGGCATGGACCGACCATGGCTAGGGCACGGTCGGCCGGCCAGCCGGTGGGCCCACCCTGAGCGCCTCTTATTATTTTATTATTATTTAATATTTTCTCTTGTTTTGCGAAGGATTCCTCGTTGTTTCACATTTTTGGATGCTCGTTCGTGCATCCAGGTGCTCAGTCGTGCATCATTGTCGAGTACACTTGCGCCATTTTTGTGGGGCTTACTCAGTGATGGTCCAGATGCCCAGTTGTTGAGTATTTATTACTAATTTATGAAATTCAGTGGAGAATAATTCATGAAACTGAGTAATAAAAATGAATAGTTGTTCATTATTAATTCATAGGATCAGCTGTGGATTCGACTACGAATTCAGAATAATAAAACAAGCATTACCACCCCATGGAATCGTGGATTCGACCATAGAATCGAAGTAATATGATTATCTATTACCATTCCATGAGATTAGTCGTGAATTCGATCATGAAATTGGAATAATGAGATAATATAGTGTTTTACTGCTATTCTATGAGATCAAGCCGTGGATTCCATTATAGAATCAGAGCAATTTTTTATTGCCATTCCACGAGATTAAGCCGTGGATTCGACCATGGAATAGGAGCAATAATAGATTATTATGAGAATTCAGTAGTGAATGTCACGGCAGAATTAACCTATTGCAGAAAAGATGTTAGCCAGTTAAAGCGTCACATCTATTCTGAATGGTGCATCGTCAGGGATTCACGATGTTGTTTACGACCTGAAGGCGTTTGTGTTCTCAATCTACGGAGAACCGCCTGAATCTATGCACAGTCTCTCCACATAGTCAGGGAACGGTGAGTGTCACCGACGTCCTGAAGGCGTCCGCCGCCCAACTATTCTTCTATGTGGAGGTGGGTCTCTCTCCTGCAGTCACGGAACAGTGAGTATCACCGACGTCCTGAAGGCGTTAAGCTCTCAATCTACGGAGAACCGCCCAAATACGTTATTCTGCATAGAGGTCACGACGAAATGCCAGGGATCTAACGCTCAGCTAGTGGAGGCTTTTCGAAAAAATATTCATCATGGCTTCGTAAAATATGAATCGTTGCATGCCTGAAATCCGTGTCAAAAACATGCCTAATGATTTTACGATTTTTCCCTTTGTTGAAAATCCACCATCTACACTTCTCTTGTAGTTGAGCGATCTGATCTTGTCATTTTCTATCATACGAGTTCAATTGAATTATTGACTTGAGATTATATCTCCGATAGGGAAAGATAAAAAGAAATCACAAACATCTTCGTGTTATCGTTTGTGATTCCGCAGTATCTAGTTTGGCTACCATACGATTTAGATTATTATGAGGTGATTGATAATACTAGGCCGTTCTTCGGGAATATAAGTCTGGTTTATCAACTGGTTCTTGTTCACCTTGATTTTTATCAAAAGACAGAACAAAACTTTTAGGTTTATCTGTGGGAGACAGATTTATCTATCCTTGTAGACTTTCTGTGTGATACAGATTTGTTTATTAAAGTCTTCGACTTTGGGTCGTAACAACTCTTAGTTGTGGGTGAGATCAGCTATGGGAATCAAGTGCGTAGTACCCTGCTGGGATCAGAGACTTAAGGAGCGCAACTGTACCTTGAATCAGTGTGAGATTGATTGGGTTTCAACTACAGTCCAGACCGAAGTTAGTTTGTAGTAGGCTAGTGTCTGTACCGTCTTAATCCAGTGTGGTGTTCAATCTGGACTAGGTCCCGGGGTTTTTCTGCATTTGCGGTTTTCTCGTTAACAAAACTTCTGTTGTCTGTGTTATTTCTATTCTGCATTATATTTTGTTATATAATTGAAATATCACAGGTTGTGCGTTGTATCGATCAATAGTGAAATCCAACCTTTGGTTGTTGATTGGAAATTGATTGATCCTTGGATATTGGTCTTTGGTACCATCCAAGTTTATCTCTCTTGTATTTAATCGAGAATCTCATATTGCTTGATTAAGATTTAATTCAAGAGATAGAGATATTAACTCCTTGCTATACTTTTTATTAAGATTGAGTCTGACTGTCTAGTTGATTCTCTTAAAAGTATATTTGAGTTAGTCCATACAGATTGCTAATCGAAATATTGGGTGAGGTTGTTAGACCCCCGCATTTTCAATTGGTATCAGAGCAGGCAAACACGTTCAAGACCTCAAAAGTCTGTGTTTGTAGCGATCTGACTCTATGGACAGAGGTGCTATCTCTATTAACGTAACACCAGTCTTCGACGACTCTAATTACTTATGGTGGAAAATTTCTATGCGAGCGTTTCTTCAAGCAGGTGATTTTCAATCGTGGGTATATGTTGTTAATGGCTATGATGCTCCCGTTGTTGCAGTAGGTAACGTTAATGTTCCAAAAAATATTGGCGAATACGATGCTGCTGAGATACTTGCTGCAAAGAAAAACTCCGACGGTTTGAATGCCATCATACATGCCATTACCCCAAATCTTTAGCACCATGTGTCAAATTGCACTAGGTCTAAAAATGCGTGGGATATCTTAGAAATCATATTCGAAGGAAATACCAGTGAAAAGGAAGCTAGGCTTCAAAACCTTAATTCCGATTGGGAAAACCTTCGTATGGCAGATGAGGACTCATTTGATGAGTTTAATCACAAAGTGTCTGAAATTGTTAATGCATCTTTTTCATTGGGTAAGACTATTCCTGAAAAGGACATTGTGATGAAAATTCTCAAATCGCTGCCATCTAGATACGATTCTAAGAAGCATGCCATCATTGAGGGAAGTAACTTTGATAACCTCTCCAGAAATACACGGGTTGGGAAGCTTAAGATCTTTGATCACGAACACTCGTCCAAATCTAAGGATGTTGCGTTCAAAGTACTGAAAGACACAAAATTACTTGATAAAAGTAAAAAAGTGTATATCTCTGACGATGATTACTCTGAGAGAGATTCATCAGATGAATATCTTGACAAATCAGTCTCGATGATCACTAGAAAGTTTAGAGATCTTCTGTTGAAGAGAAGTAAACGGTTCTCCGGAGATAAGCCAAAAGCATCAGTTAAACCTCATAATCGCATTTCTTCCAAAAACAGGGACACGGATGAGACTGATGATGAGGATATGCCTCAATGCTTTAAGTGTAAAGGATTTGGTCATTTTGCAAATGAGTGCCCAAATCGTAGAAAATACACTGGGAACAAAGGTCTTGCTGCGACACTTGACGAGATGTCTGACAATTATGATTCTGATGAAGACAAGAAATCAAGTGTTGCTCTTCTGTCTGAAAATATTGATTTTGATAATTGTAGCCATGCTAGCCGCACCATGTGCCAATGGCATGCCAAACCCTTGGACCCGCCATGCCAATCCAAACTCACCTTGCCTTGGCCCTAGCCATGCTAGCCGCAACATGTGCAAACGACATGCCAAACCCTTGGCCCCGCCATGCCAATCCAAACGCACCTTGCCTTGGCCCTAGCCATGCCTAGCCACGCCACCATGCTGGCCTTCCCAATGCGGCTACCAAAACGAAGGTGTGCGATAATCGACGGTCGCCCTTCAATCCCAGGAGCAAATCCTATCCATCCAAGGTTACCATACATTTCATGGTAACCTTTGGCCCGAAACCCTAGTTATGGCCACGCCATGCCAACCTAGCCGCGCCACCATGCTGTCCTTCCCTATGCGGCTACCAAAACGAAGGCGTGCGACAATCGACGGTCTCCCTTTAATCCCAGGAGCATCCTATCCATCCAAGGTTACCATACAAAGCATGGTAACCTTTGGCCCGAAACCCTAGTTTGGCCACGCCAAACCGCGCCAAGGCATGCCATGCCAATGGCATGCCAACCTAGCCGCGCCACCATGCTGGCCTTCCCTATGCGGCTACCAAAACGAAGGCGTGCGACAATCGACGGTCGCCCTTCAATCCCAGGAGAAAATCCTAGCCATCCAAGGTTACCGGACAACGCATGGTAACCTTTGGCCCGAAACCCTAGTTTGGAAACGCCAAATCGTTCCAAGGCATGCCAACCTATCCGCACCACCACGCCGGCCTTCCCTATGCAACTACTAAAACGAAGGCCTGCGACAATCAACGGTCGCCCTTCAATCCCAGGAGCCAAACCTAGCCGTCCAAGGTTACCAGATAACGCATGGTAACCTTTGGACAGAAACCCTAGTTTGGCCACGCCAAACCGCACCAAGGCATGCCATGATAACCTTGTCGCGCCCCCATGCTGGCCTTCCCTACGCGGCTATCAAAAAACGGAAGCGCGCAATGATCAACGGCTACCTTTCCTCTTAAGATGCAAAATCTCGACCGTCGAAGGTCACTAAGATAGCAAGTCTCCAAAGCTCGACTTGCCAGGCAACAACCATGTTACATGTTTTCACGAAAACATTCGAGACATCAAATCACAAACCGGGGGATCCTCTTTGGGTTTTGGTTTGGCGGTTTACAGCGTGCGGCGTACACTACGCCCGTAATAAGAAAGTGAAATAAGGATGAAGAGGTTAAGTAAATAGGGAAGTAATGGTGAAACACTTTTCTTTTATGGAACATAAATTCCATGCGTGACCGGTCATCACCTCCTCCCATTTACTCACCCATTTACCATCTTCTTAATGAGACCAGAGTACGTTTCACTCCGGACTTGTATAAATAGGTCTTACCTATTTCCACCGAACAACAAGTTCAGTCAGGAGCAATACAACACTCAGAAACATTCGCTAGCTTTCCATCTGTGAGCTTCCCATTTTCTTATACAAGTGGTGAAACAACTACTCTTCCAAAATCAACCTGGTCTCAACACTTTCTTCGCTTCCCTCCCCAAAACCAACCCATTCTCCTTTACTTTGTGACCGAAGCAAGTCTGGAACGGCCATTTCTTGGTTTAGGCCGGATTTGTACAGATTGATCTCTCGAATCTAAAGTACTCACGTGCAGTACATTGTTTAGGGTTTAAATTCGTTTCTCACCCACACACCCAAAATTACCGAAATCAGCAGAAACCATTTTCACCCACAAACAATTGGCGACCACAGTGGGAGGTAAATCTCTCGGTTACAATATCAATTTCTTATTTTCAATCTCATCCTTCAATTCCCATTTCAACATGGTGGAACTCAGATCTGGATCAGCTGCGAGCCATGAGAATGCTAAACAGAATCCGTACCTGGTGTTAACGCGCCTTTCAGCGGCATCATTATGTCACCTACTGAACCCAGCAGCACTGAAAGCATTCCTTCAGGTGTTACATCGCCGATCACCAGGGCTAGAGCCGCTTCCTCCTCTAACGCTCCTACGCAACCTGCCAATCCGGGCAACACTGAAAGCCCTTCTCCAGGTGTTACACCACCAATCACCAGGGACAGAGCCGCCGCTACCGCCCCTAATGCCTCATAAAGAATGACACCTCCGACTTCCACCAAGGCTCCAGTGACCCCGACAACAGGACGAGAAACTGGAGGAACCAGAGGGAGCCGACCCTATATCACCATCGACGATTTGATGGAGCAACATGAGGTTCTCGCTCGAGCCCAAACGGATATGGTCTCAACTCAAAAATAAGTACTCGTCTTTCTCAATGATCTAACAGAACGACTACCACAGGATTCAAGCCCTCTGGGGCCGACGGGAAACGCCCCCAACACTCATGGCGCCGAAACCTCGACAGAACGCATTAACGTAGACGAGGGGACTCATGCCGGAACCCCGCCGGACAGAAGCCGGCCGTCCAATTTTGTCACGCGAGAGGATTTGGAACAACTTCTTCGGAGTCAGGTCAAAAGTGATGAAACAGAAATACATCAGCATCAACCTCCCTACCCACCTGAGATACAAAGAATTCCCCTTCTAAGAGGGTATTCTTCCCCTCAATTCACTCTGTATGACGGCACCGGAAATGCACGAGAGCATATCTCTAGATTCCTGGAGTCCCTGGGCGAGCAAGAGTACAATCATGTTCTCCGTCTTAGGGAGTTTTCGAAATCGCTTACTGGAAGAGCGTACACGTGGTACAACATCATCGCGCCAAACAACATCCCCAACTGGGGTGACATGGTTACAGCGTTTTATAATAAATTCTTCTTCGTGTCCGAACAAGTTACCTTATCCGACCTAGGAAACATGTACCAACGAGACAACGAGCATCGGAATGAGTTTGTCAAGAGATTCAGGGTTCAAGCACTGGACTGTCATGACCCAAACGTGACCGAACAACAATTGTGAATTCCTACATCAACGGTATATCTCCCATTTACCGCGCCTTGCTGGAAAACCTACGTTTCCGAACATTCTCTGAACTCCACGAAGCTGCCAAACGATCAGCCACGATAGCACCAGCATTATTAGAAAGTGTTAGAGCATTGCTCGATTGAACCCACCAAGCGTTGGTATGTCAAGTTTGGTTGTCATATTTTAGTGAACCAAAACTCATGTTAAGAGTCGCTTGATTATGTACTAGAGTTATAGTTCGTATAGGTTAGCTTGAAAGCTTTAGCATATGAGACATTACAAGTATTGCGAAGTCTTGAAGATGTGAAGAAGCGAGGAGCTACAACAACAACAATCATCCTTCCACTTGAGGTTAGTGATATTTGACTTGAACTATTTCATTCCCTATCGTATCTTTCAAGTCGTGCATATTGAAAACATAACTGCGAAGCATGTTTGAACTCTAGATAAACATAGTATTAAGGAATACAATATGAGGTTTATTGCTTAACCATTAAACTTTGTAGATAAGACATCGCCATAATCATTTGAATGTTATTGTGATTATGTATGGGTAGAAGGTGAGGATTTCATCCTAGGAAACAATGTTTACATGTGTTCTAAGGAAGTAAGTTCATAAACTTGTTTTGTGAAACGAAAAAGAAATGGCCAGGAGTTATTGGTTTTGGTATTCATTGCTTATCTTATGAACAACCAATATGTGTGATAAAGTAGAACCGATCACAACTTGTTGTGTTCTTGGTAGAACTGTTCACAAAGTCCTGACTTTTGTATTGGTAGAACTTTTATTAGTAAAACCAATCTTAAGTAATCACCTTGGTATGTATCGGTTATGCAACTGCCAAATGGAAGAGGGGAACCGATCATTGTAAGGGGTGAAGGGAACGGATCCTAGTAAGGGGTGTAAGGGGAACCGATCCTTGTAAGGGGTGAAGGGGAACCGATCCTAGTAAGGGTGCAGCGCAAAGAGGGAACCGATCCTTGTATGGGGTGCAACACGTTTACAGTAGAATTGGGAACCGATCCTGTGAGGAGGTGAAACACATATGAGTTAGATACCATATATATGTGGGGAACCGATCCTAGTACCTAGTCAACCAAATCTTTGGTAAGCTAGTGTGACTATGCGTAGTACTCACATGAAGGTAGAACCGAAACTTGTTTTGGTAGAACCGCAAACCCATGATTGTGATTGAATGTTTGGTTTGATCAATCATATAGTTCTTGAAAGTCAGATGAACCAATTCTAAACTTGTTTGGAAGTTTGGCAAATCGGTTTCAAGATTGTAAGTGTGAAAGAGAACTTACAAAGTAAAGATGTCGACAAACTTTGAACACGTGCTGAGAATGTTTATTTCTATAATTGTTCAAAGATATTCCTTAAAGGCTAAATGGAAGAAAATCCCATGATCGAAACATATAAGTTAAGAATCTTTTAATTAAGGTTATTAATTTATCTTGAATGGAAACTTGTAGAATCGGTAATGTGCATTTACTAATTATATTTTCCAATAGATTTCAATTATATTTTTGGACTGAGCATTTCCAGGAATTATGAAAACCGAATCTGTGCATTTATGAATATCTTGAGAATATTTTCGGTTTTGGAAATTCCTTGGTGTCCAAACTTTCTTGTCTATAAATACACGAAGTTTTCCCTTCTAGCAAACTAATCCTTCGTAACAATTTGACTTCCTCTTTTGTCATTGTTACTGGTGTAGACACCTATCGGAGAGGAGAGTAATCTATTTAGGTGAAATCTCTTACAGCCGCTCGTTTTAAAGTCTTCTTTGGGATTGAGAAGCTCTAGCGCGACCCGTTGGTGGGAAACTAGATAATTGCGGTTTATCTTTGTTTTCGATTTGATTTGATTGACTAACGGAGGTTGAAATCTGATTTCACCTAGTTTTTTTATGCTTGAGAATCTTCTATTCTGATATAAGATTCACTCAAACTAGTTCAGAGTTTCGACAGGGATCTTTAGACTGTTGTTAGTTCTAAAGACGATCTTGTGATAATCCATTGTTAACAGCCTCCGTTATGTGCGTGATTGATCACAAGAGATTCAAGTGATTGTGTGCAGGTTTTTATTGAAGATCAAAGAAGATTTGAAGACGAAGAAGATATTGAAGATATGACTTAGGTTTTATAATCTTTGGTGTGCACAATACTTGTTTGGGAAAAGAGGATCCAATTGATAATCGGTTTATCCTTGTGGTAGATTGGATTGATTGATTGAAGTAGATCGGCATCAACACGGTTCCTTTGGATTAAAGGTGTTGTTGGCTTAATCTTAACTGATACCTTTGGGTGATTAAACATAAGATAAATCTAGACCTAACAAAGGAGTTTATGTTGAGATAAATGGAAGAGCCTTTGTTTGACTCATATCACTTGGTTGAAGAGAGTTAATACCAAACATATTTCTTGTTCCTTTACTGTTTGGAATACGAACCAAAGGAATTGTTCCAAGTACGTGACTGAGGCGTTGCAATACAGACGGAACTAGGTATACTATAGAGTTAGGTGCTTGGTCTCAACTATACGAAGTAAGTGTATTTTGTGTAGCGGCTTAATCCTGAGAGTATTCAATTCTGGACAAGGTCCCAGGGTTTTTCTGCATTTCCAGTTTCCTCGTTAACAAAATCTTGCTGTGCCATTTACTTTTATTTTCCGCATTATAATTGTTTTATTATAATTATAGTAAATCACACAAATGTTAATATCATATTACTTGATAAGTGAATCCTATTGTGTTTGGTTAAGTCCGAACCTTTTTATCAAGTAACACACTTTGTCGTTGTATTTTCTCGATCTCGTATCCATAGACGATCACACAGAGTGTGAACCGATTAGTTGTATTGTCTCAATCTCGTATCCATAGACAATCATTTTCGGAGGAAAGGACTTATAGGTCGGAAAAGTTTTAGCTTAAGGTATATTTGGGTACCCTCGCCTTTTCAATTGGTATCAGAGCAGGCAAACACGAAAAGATCTAACAATCAGTGTTTGATGCGATCCAACCTATAAGATATGGGTCAAAGTAAAGTTAAGCGTGAGCGAAGACTAAAGAAAGACTCGTTTAACATACCGCAAGAAGGTTTTAATTTTAAGAAATGCTTAAAAGGAGCTTCTTCAACAAGTTCTACTTGCTCTTCTGAGAATAAGTCTGAATGTTCTCTAGACGAGACTAAGTTAAGCCCTGTATTAGAAATCAATGATTCAGACTATGAAAAATGTCTTTTTGGTAACAAGAATTTTCTGAGTTCTATACTTGAGATTTCTGATGAAAGATCAAGTGTAAAAACTTCCGAACTAAAGGAATTGAGCAAACAATTTCTTTTCGGTTCTAATAAACTTCTTTCAGCACTTGAAAGAGAACGAGATTTAACTTTAAAGTTTGAAAATCTCAATGAAGAGCATAACTTGCTAAAACAAGAATACTCACAGAAATTGCTCACTTTCAAAAATGAGAAAAATCAGAATATGTCTGAAGCAATTTAAAGGATACATCAAGATTACAAGAAGTTCAGGGAAGATACTTTTAAAAAAATACAGGGTCTTGAAGAAAAAACAAAAGAGGAGCGTGATGCTGCTCTTGAAAAAATTCTTTTGTTGGAAGAGAAACTTGTTGAATCTGATGCAAGGATTAACTCTCAACAAAAGAGTTTTGAATAGAAAGAAGGTGTATATCTCTCACAAGAAAAACGCCTTGAGGCTGATCTAGCTAGTGCTCTTGATAAAATCAAGACGTTAGAAGAAGAAAATTTGGACCTTAAAAAGTCCAATGAAAGCTCAAACAAGTTAATCTCAATGTTAGAAGCAAGTAGAAGTCATCGTGATACACGAGGATTGGGCTATAAGGGAATAGATGCTTCAAATATTAGCAAAGAGGTAAAATTTGTTAAAGCTACAAATTCTTCTCAATCAGGGGCTTCCACTGATGACAAAGATGCTCATTCGTGTAAAGAAGAAAAGTCTGTCAAGCCTAAGAATAGTGTTCAACCAGCAGCAATCAAAGAGAGCACTTCTGCTAATGTCAAGAAAGCAACAACGTTAAACAAGGATAAGAAGAAGAAAACTCGTCTAGCTCCAATGCAAGAGGATCCACAAAAAGGTAACATTAAAACTCATACTTCGTATATTTATACTAAGCATTGTTATTATTGTGGTAATATAGGACACTTGCAATGGGGATGCAAAGTCCGTAAGATGCAAGATGCACTTTCTGTTGTATCAAACGGATTGGCTAAGTTTTCTCCTCATAAGAACTCAGATCGGTATTGTCCTAAGTTCAGGAAAAATAATTATTATAATGATAGTTCAAATTTTGCATATCACTCGACAAGGTCATCTCATAAAATACCCAATTATCGAAAGAGAGATGACGTTTCAAATGCAAAGACAAGATCTGATGTTCCAAATTGGAGAAAGGGTGTTTCGCAAAATATTCAAAAGGACAATGATTCTAATGATATGAAGGAGAAAGCTTCTCCTGTGAAACCCAACTCTAAATGGGTCCCAAAGTCTTCCATATCCAAGAAGGAACCAAAAGTTAGTCACAAGAATGACTCTCAGTTGTTAATTGTTGATGACAATAATTACAAGAGTCTTCTTGAAAGGCTAACGAAAGACATTATGTCTGCAATCTCTTATACTATTAAAGGTTGTGATAATGACACTCTTCATCACAAGTCAAAGAAGAAAAACAAGAGATGGAACAAGAGAAAACAAACCAAGCAAGAGGTCAAGAATGATGATTCGGTGTTAGTCACTCGTGACGAACAAGATAAGGATCAGCTTAACACAACCTAGTTGTGTTAGAATGTTCATGCTCACCTTAGTGCTCAATTTTTTAAAGGTGAGGAAGCACATGAAAACTGAGCACATGATCTCTCGATTATTAAATGACTAATTAACATCTTTAGGGGGATTTATTTTCTTCTATACTCATACCTTCTCTATCTATTTTTGAGCTTTTGATATAAACGGTAATTTTGAGTTGATGATGTTGATATCTACTGATCATATATGTGTATCTCTTTCTTTTGTGGTTAAAACGAGCCAAAAATCACTGAATTCGGGCATCGTATGCAAAAGTTATGTCGAAAACAGTTTAGTGTTGTGATCTGTCACAAGTAAGGCTTGGGAACCGATCCTAGTACCCCCATAGGGAACCGATCCCAGTACCATGTCATGGTAAGGGAACCGATCCTAGTGAGAGGTCCCCTTACGAAGAAGTATAAAAACGGTTTTGTACATAATTTCTTCGTCCGAACTCGGAATGACCTCATTCTTTTTGCGTTGTTTTCACAATTCAATTTCCTACAAGATTGAGGTAATTGCAATACTTGATTTTATGCTGAATATTTATGGTGTATTGCAAAGTGATTTATGAGATGTATGTTTTCAGTTTTATTACCTTAATGTTCGATCTCATATGTGGACCCTCATGGTTTGGGTGACTTTTTGATTTAGCAGGATTAAGTTCCAACCCAAGTAGGTAGGCTTCATCAAAGGATTATGAGGGGTTCTCTTAGAAACAGTATATGAAAAAGTCACAATATGTTGAATCGATTTTGGTTTAGCATAAAAGCATATGTGTTTCGACGGTTTTCAACTTTTGCTTGCAATAGTTAAAACCGGTTTTCAACCTTTCTCTGGTAAAGGTCGAGATATGTTGTTATTCTTTTTGTTTGCGCATAAGGATGACAATGAGA
Source organism: Papaver somniferum (assembly GCF_003573695.1). NCBI lineage: Eukaryota > Viridiplantae > Streptophyta > Magnoliopsida > Ranunculales > Papaveraceae > Papaver > Papaver somniferum. The sequence goes on from NC_039364.1 coordinate 108,489,214, forward strand.
GGAGATATTTCGTTATCAAGCCTCCCTGGACGAAGATGCTATCATATTGGAGGAGTGGATGCGAAATTGAGGTAACAATGTTGTTAGTTAATTTTTTTCTTGTTTAAGAAAAGCCTGATTTTATATTATATATATGTATTGCTTTTGCTTAACGAAATTTAGGTGCAATTGATTTGTTATTCCATTATATGTGTGTGGATGTGTTTCAATTGATTCCTGTTAAGAAAAACTATTGTTATCTTGCTTTATTGTGTGGTATCAATCGTTTAGGCTTACGAAATTATGGTACAATTGATGTGTGAGTTGATTCAATTGGTTCCAGTTAAGAAAAACTATTTTCATCTTGCTTTGGTATGGTTACAATCGTTTAGGCTTACAAAATTGTGGTACAATTGATGCGTGTGTTGATTCAATTGGTTCCAGTTAAGGAAAACCATTGTTGCCTTGCTTTTGGTTTGGTATCAATGGTTTAGACTTACAAGAGTGCGGTACAATTGATATGATTGGTGATTCAATTGGTTCCGGTTAAGAAAAACCTTTGGTATTTTGCTTTGGTAGTTTATCACTGGTTTAGGCTTACAAAATTACGGTGCAATTGCAGTGCTTATAACGTCTTATGTTGATTCAATTGCTTCCAGTTGAGGTGAATAATTTTGCAAGTTGATTTATATTGGTTTGTATGAATTATTTATGGCTTAACGAAATAATATGTATACGGGATGAGTTGTTTAGTCCAATTCGATTCCGGATAAGAAACTAAGTTAATTCTGATCTTAGTTTGTCTTATCAAAGTGAGGTTTCGGTTATTCAAGTCTAATCGAATGCCTAAATAAAGAAATACTAGTTAACTAACCTAGTTTTTGGTTTGTTTGAAATTGAAAGGTCTAAGTATATGGATAATTAGAACCTGATGAGAAAAATGGAGTGTATACTTTGTTTTGGTCTTATCGAATTAAGCGGTTGTTCTTGGACAATCGGTTTAGCAAAGGAACTAATGTGATTAGTCGCTTTTTGGTTTGCTAATCTATATGGGAAAAATGGTTTCGGGCAATTGTTTCCTTGGTAACACTTCAAAATAAAACTACTTGTAGTTTCGGTTTTGATGGTGGTTATCAGAACATGATGTGTGGAACCCTCGTGCCTAACTCCACAGGTTTGCAAGTCTATTTCTGAGATTTGTAAGATTCTTTTCGTGTTGTTCTTTATTTTTTCGTTTCTTTGTCATTTTTGTGACAAAAAGGGGGAGAAATATATGGAATAAACATGCGATACTGACATTAATTTTATCTTACTGGTATATATCAATTGGTATTGCTAGGGAAAAGAACATTGGTGCTTGAATCTTATATCTAACGAAAGAGCGAAAGCACAGACTAAGGGGGAGTAACATATCATATTGTGGTATAACAAAGCCGTGCGGATTGATTATCTACCTATCTTCATTAGGGGGAGTATTTTGCTTTGTTATTACGATGTCAACGACGACATTTTCAAGGATTGAATGTAAGCAGGTTTTCTATGTTGTTGAATCGGGAATCAAGAGGTGTAATGAATTCTTGTAATTTGTTTATCCATATGATGTAAGAGTTTTGTCACTAAAATTGACAAAGGGGGAGATTGTTAGAGCATTGCTCGGTTGAAACTACCAAGCGTTGGTATGTCAAGTTTGGTTGTCATATTTTAGTGAACCAAAACTCATGTTAAGAGTCGCTTGATTATGTAGTAGAGTTATACTTCGTATAGGTTAGCTTGAAAGCTTTAGGATATGAGACATTACAAGTATTGTGAAGTCTTGAAGATGTGAAGAAGCGAGGAGCTACAACAACAACAACAATCATCCTCCCACTTGAGGTTAGTGATATTTGACTTGAACTGTTTCATTCCATATTGTATCTTTCAAGTCGTGCATATTGAAAACATAACTGTGAAGCATGTTTGAACTCTAGATAGACATAGTATTAAGGAATACAATACGAGGTTTATTGCTTAACCATTAAACTTTGTAGATAAGACATTGACATAATCATTTGAATGCTATTGTGATTATGTATGGGTATAAGGTGAGGATTTCATCATAGGGAACAATGTTTACATGTATTCTAAGGAAGTAAGTTCATAAACTTGTTTTGTGAACCGAAAAAGAAATGTCCAGGAGTTATTGATTTTGTTATTCATTGCTTATCTTATGAACAACCAATATGTGTGATAAAGTAGAACCGATCACAACTTGTTGTGTTCTTGGTAGAACTGTTTACAAAGTCCTGACTTTTATATTGGTAGAACTTTTATTAGTAAAACCAATCTTAATTAATCACCTTGGTATGTATCGGTTATGCAACTGCCAAATGGAAGAGGGGAACCGATCCTTGTAAGGGGTGAAGGGAACCGATCCTAGTAAGGGGTGTAAGGGGAACCGATCCTTGTAAGGGGTGAAGGGGAACCGATCCTAGTAAGGGGTGTAGTGCAAAGAGGGAACCGATCCTTGTATGGGGTGCAACACGTTTACAGTAGAAAGGGGAACCGATCCTGTGAAGAGGTGCAACACATATGAGTTAGATACCATATATATGTGGGGAACCGATCCTAGTACCTAGTCAACCATATATTTGGTAAGCTAGTGTGACTATGCGTAGTACTCACATGAAGGTAGAACCGAAACTTGTTTTGGTAGAACCGCAAACCCATGATTGTGATTGAATGTTTGGTTTGATCAATCACATAGTTCTTGAAAGTCAGATGAACCAATTCTAAACTTGTTTGGAAGTGTGGCAAATCAGTTTCAAGATTGTAAGTGTGAAAGAGAACTTACAAAGTAAAGAAGTCGACAAACTTTGAACACGTGCTGAGAATGTTTATTTCTATAATTGTTCAAAGATATTCCTCAAAGGCTAAATGGAAGAAAATCTCAGGATCGAAACATATAAGTTAAGAATCTTTTAATTAAGGTTATTAATTTATCTTGAATGGAAACTTATGGAATTGGTAATGTGCATTTACTAATTATATTTTCCAAGAGATTTCAATTATATTTTTGGACAGAGCATTTTCAGGAATTATGAAAACCGAATCTGTGCATTTATGAATATCTTGAGAATATTTTCGGTTTTGGAAATTCCTTGGTGTCCAAACTTCCTTGTCTATAAATACACGAAGTTTGCCCTTCTAGCAAACTAATCCTTCGTAACAATTTGACTTCCTCTTTTGTCATTGTAACTGGTGTAGCCGCCTATCGGAGATGAGAGTAATCTAATTAGGTGAAATCTCTTACGACCGCTCGTTTTAAAGTCTTCTTTGGGATTGAGAATATCTAGCGCGACCCGTTGGTGGGAAACTAGATAATTCCGGTTTATCTTTGTTTTCGATTTGATTTGATTGACTAACAGAGGTTGAAATCTGATTTCACCTAGTTTTTTTATGCTTGAGAATCTTCTCTTCTGATATAAGATTCACTCAAACTAGTTCATAGTTTCGACAGGGATTTTTAGACTGTTGTTAGTTCTAAAGACAATCTTGTGATAATCCATTATTAACAGACTCCGTTCTGTGGGTGATTAATCACAAGAGATTTAAGTGATTGTGTGCAGGTTTTTATTGAAGATCAAAGAAGATTTGAAGACGAAGAAGATATTGAAGATATGACTTGGGTTTTATAATCTTTGGTGTGCACAATACTTGTTTGGGAAAAGAGGATCCAATTGATAATCGATTTATCCTTGTGGTAGATTGGATTGATTGATTGAAGTAGATCGGCATCAACACGGTTCCTTTGGATTAAAGGTGTTGTTGGCTTAATCTTAACTGATTACCTTCGGGTGATTAAACATAAGATAGATCTAGACCTGACAAAGGAGTTGATGTTGAGATAAACGAAAGAGCCTTTGTTTGACTCATATCACTTGGTTGAAGAGAGTTAATACCAAACAGATTTCTTGTTCCTTTAATGTTTGGAATACGAACCAAAGGAATTGTTCCAAGTACGTGACTGAGGCGTGGGAATACAATTAGGTGCTTGGTCTCAACTATACGAAGTAAGTGTATTTTGTGTAGCGGCTTAATCCTGAGAGTATTCAATTCTGGACAAGGTCCCGGGGTTTTTCTGCATTTGCGGTTTCCTCGTTAACAAAATCTTGCTGTGCCATTTACTTTTATTTTCAGCATTATAATTGTTTTATTATAATTATAGTAAATCACACAAATTTTAATATCCTATTACTTGATAAGTGAATCCTATTGTGTTTGGTTAAGTCTGAACCTTTTTATCAAGTAACACACTTTGTCGTTGTATTGTCTCGATCTCGTATCCATACACAATCACACAGAGTGTGAACCGATTAGTTGTATTGTCTCGATCTCGTATCCATAGACAATCACTTTCGTAGGAAAGGACTTATAGGTCGGAAAAGTTTTAGCTTGAGGTATATTTGGGTACCCTCGCCTTTTCAGAAAGAGCCAGACCAACCAGAACCGAAGACATGCGTGAAACTCGCAGGAGTAGACGTCTCATCAACAAGTCGTACAACGCCTGCCCCTCCTTTGTGAGCGTAGTAAACGAGGGAGGAAAAAGGAAAGCTCCAGTTGCATACCAGCAACCTAAACGTGAAGCACCAGCACGACAAGCAACTCCGCCACGGAAAGCCGCCGCTAAACCCCCCCATGCGTCATCACGAAGCTGAAAGAGATGCCCTGGATTTACCGTTTCCCATTGAGGAAGTAATCGATCTCTTAGAAACTTGGATTCAAGATGATATTATCAGACTACCATCTCCCAGACGCCCACCAACTAAGGCCGATATAGCAAACCCCAAATACTGCCACTACCACAGATTTGTTAGCCACCCAACCAGTGATTGCAACAGACTGAAGCATATCTTCAGAATAAAGATAGAAGCAGGGGAACTTCAACTAGGAAACGAAGGAGTACATCATGACCCACTTCCAGTGAGAAATTGTGGGATCTCTGGGGACTCCGTACACGAGACTGTGCGATCTATGATACAACACGTATGCGAAATCCTTTACCTTTCCAAGGTGCAGCGTCAAGACATCTTCACGACTCTCAATCGTGTCGTGTCAGTCAAACGACTTTTTCCCTCCGCGGAAACCACCTCGAAGGCCCACGCTCTCTCAGCGGGCGGAATCGAAAAGGACAACTGGGGACTGCTGACCACGTCCTATTTAAGAGGTATTGAATTCGACAACACGCTAATCGACACAACCTCTGACTTCAACATTGTTACTTTCAAGACTCTGAAGGCCGCGGGATTTACAAAACAAGAAGCTACCCATTCCCCGTACGTGATTAAGAGCCTGGGAGGAGAAGCCTTGAACGCGCACGGCTACGTAACCTCGAGAGCAAGGTGGGAGACGCTATAACGCGTAGCAAATTCTATATCATCAAAGAACTGGGTTATGACATGATATTGGGACGCATGTGGGTACTCGACAACAAGGCGAAATCGGGAACATCCCCTCTCCCCATGTCGACACCCGAAAGAACCTCCAACAAACCGTCCCACTTGCTTCCACATCAACAAGTTACCGACGGAACCTGGGCACCTAGAGATGACCCGTTGGTGCTAACTTAAAGGTTCCAAACACAAGTAAGTTTGGCCGAACAATCTTCTTTACGACCAGTCGTTTCTTACCCTTTTCCCTCATGGGGACTCAACATAATTACTGGGACGGACGCTGTCAAGAGATGCGAGTGGGGCACGGGGCCATTCAAACGCTTTGCAAAGAATTTGGAAGCTACCATTCAAACTGACGAGACCAAGACTCAAACGGTTGCATAATTCCCGAACTCGTTCCAAATCGGGGATATGGTGGTCAAAGTGAACTCGTTTCAAGTCGGGGAGATGACGGTGAAGATGGATGTCCAAACCGATTCACCAAAGGAGAAAGAAGACGAACCGTATCTGGTGTCAGACGTCCTTTTGGGAGGCTATTGCAAGCTCATCAACACAGACAAGCTGGGAGGCGTGATAATTCACTCACGATGGCTCAAGCTTTTCAATCCCTAAAACACTGTACCACTCTCTTCCGGCACTCTCCCTTTAGTATTTTCTTCAACAATTTCTCCTTGATATTTGTATTTCCCCAAGATGAATACACCGTTTGTATTCTTCTTTAGGGTTTCGTTTTATTCAAAAGGCATACATTTCTTTACGATTCGACCAAATCTCAGAAAATATGCCAAGCAAATTTTAAATCATTAAAAAGCCACTAGCCATCCAATCACAACCAGAAACACCAACTCATTCTAAGAGAAGGCTTGGGTCTTTCAAAAATGAGAAATTTTATTCAAAGACAGAAACCGCAATTGGTCGCCGCGAACACAAAAAAAATATGAGAAAGGGAAGTCTGCAAAACATTAGGACAACTAAACGGAGAATAGAAACAACGAAGAAGAAGAAGCTGATGGATCGATGACTCCTCGGTCAGATCTCTTTCAAACACTTTCCCCAACAATATTTCGGAAAGCAAAGGTTACATCCGGAATCTACATCAACCACAGCAGCCTCAACGTCCCACCCAGAAGTCGTCTCCACAGCAGCGTCATCTATATCTTTGTCGGCACCCGCCTCGGCAACCAACCCAGTATATGCCACCACGACTTCTCCAACGCCACCAAAAAATGTTCCGCCGTATTCCCCAAAAGTTGTTTCAGTTTCATCAACCGTGACATTATCATCTTCCTCGGAAGACTTCTCAGCGACCTTTCGAGTAGAATTTCCCGATCCATCAGAACCGAGGGTTATGACATCGTCCTGGACAGGAGAGCTACGTTGGTTTTCCCCTAAAAGTCTCACGATCTCGGTTTTCCGCCTTTTCGACTGAGAAGCGAACCGTCCCGCCCTAACAGTGGATCGTGAGGAGGTTTTATTGCACCAAATCCTCCCAACACGCTGGGATGCTTCGCCGCCTTCCAGTTCTTCTTCCAGGGGTATGTCCCGAATGATTTCGCCGACTTCACAAAACAGATATTCTATTTTATTCAATGCCCCCCCATGAGAAGAATACTGGGTTCCGTCAGCTCTAAAGTTTCCCCCCGAAAAATGTGAGACATTTCTATCATTGGAAGATCCCATTATGCGCTACAAAAACCGAGAAGAGATAAAGAATAAACACGATTTCAGAACGACCTGTAAAAGTAAAGGATTCAAGACCATCCCTTATAACCAGCAGATCGATGAAGTCCCGAAAAGGAAAGCCTCCTACTAACCGCGGATCGAGGCGTAACATCAGATTCCAATAAAACCATTTTCTGCCAGCAAACGATAAGGGAAGGCCTGGACGTGGGAGGTAAATTAGGGTTTCATGAGAAAACGTGGAAGCACATGTTCAAAACACGCAAGCCCCACATGCTTTGCCTCTCCAAGCCATCCACGCATGCTTTGCCTCACCAAACCGTGTCATGCTTTGCACCAACGTCCGCGCATGCTTTGCCTCTCCAAAGACCGCGCCATTGCCTTGGCCCCACATGCCAATCCATCCGCACCGTAACTTGCTAATACCAACAAATTCGCTGAGCCAGCGTAATGATGTCCCCCAACCCAGTACAATTTATGCAAGGCCTGCAACACAGGAAGCACAAACTCTCTTTACCTCTCGAAAAGGTTAGTCGGACTTTCCTAACCATCTTATCACGACTTGTTTCGATTTCTTGTCCTATCCTTGCACCATCTTATGCTTACCTCGCAACGAGGCTCCCGTTCCGAGCTAAGCATGGGACTTAATGTTGATGGTGGTTTTTAGCCTAGGGTTAAAATCGTAAAACCGCACATTTGGCATGATGTCATTATGATCATTAGCACATTTATCGAATCGATCATCATGCTTACGTAAGAATCGACAGGGTACCTTTTTTATTTCTATCTAACATCGATTGACATCACCTTTACAAAACCCTAAAATTCTCATGCTACCGCGCCAAGGCATGCAACCCATGCCAGCTGCATCACTGTGCCGATGGAAAACCGTGCCAACCACATCTCCGCGCCAAGGCATGCCAACCATGCCAGCCGCACCACTGTGGTGATGGCAAACCGTGCCAGCCACATCTCCGCGCCAAGGCATGCCAACCATGACAGTCGCATCACTGTGCCGATGAAAAACCGTGCCAGCCACATCTCCACGCCAAGGTATGCCAACCATGCCAGCCACATCTCCGCGCCAAGGCATGCCAACCATGCCAGCCGCATCACTGTGCCGATGGCAAACCGTGCAAGCCACATCTCCGCGCCAAGGCATGCCAACCATGCCAGCCGCACCACTGTGCCGATGGCAAACCGTGCCAGCCATATCTCTGCGCCAAGGCATGCCAACCATGCCAGCCGCACCACTGTGCCAGCCACATCTCCGCGCCAAGGCATGCCAACCATGCCAGCCGCACCGTGTGCCAAACGGCATATTAAGCCTTGGCCCTAGCCATGCTAGCCGCACCATGTGCCAACGGCATGCCAAACCCTTGGCCCCGCCATGCCAAGCCAAAATGCACCTTGCCTTGGACCTAGCCATACTAGCCGCACCATGTGCCAACGGCATGCCAAACCCTTGGCCCCGCCATGCCAAGCCAAAACGCACCTTGCCTTGGCCCTAGCCATGCTAGCCGCACCATGTGCCAACGACATGCTAAACCCTTGGCCT
>NC_039364.1:108498019-108507131 GCF_003573695.1 Papaver somniferum
CTCGCCATGCCAAGCCAAAACGCACCTTTCCTTGGCCCTAGCCATGCTAGCCACACCATGTGCCAACGGCATGCCAAACCCTTTGCCCCGCCATGCCAAGCCAAACGCACCGTGCCTTGGCCCTAGCCATGCTAGCCGCACTATATGCCAACGGCATGCCAAACCCTTTGCCCCGCCATGCCAAGCCAAACGCACCTTTCCTTGGCCCTAGCCATGTTATCCGCACCATGTGCCAACGGCATGCTAAATCCTTGGCCCCGCCATGCCAAGCCAAACACACCTAGCCTTGGCCCTATCCATGCCTAGTCGCGCCACCATGCCGGCCTTCCTTATGCGGCTACCAAAACGAAGGCGTACGAAAATCGACGGTCTCCCTTCAATCCCAGGAGCAAATCCTAGCCATCCAAGGTTATCAGACAACGCATGGTAACCTTTGGCCCAAAACCCTAGTTATGGCCACGCCAAACCGCGCCAAGGCATGCCATGCCAATTGCATGCCAACCTAGACGCGCCTTCATGCTGGCCTTCCCTATGCGGCTACCAAAACGAAGTCGTGCGACAATCGACGGTCGCCCTTCAATCCAGGAGCAAATCCTAGCCATCCAAGGTTACCGGACAACGCATGGTAACCTTTGGCCCAAAACCCTAGTTTGGCCACGCCAAACCGCGCCAATGGCATGCACACCTAGCCGCTCCACCATGCTGGCCTTCCCTATGCGGCTACTAAAACGAAGGCGTGCGACAATCAACGGTCGCCCTTCAATCCCAGGAGCCAATCCTAGCCGTCCAAGGTTACCAGACAACGCATGGTAACCTTTGCCCGAAACCCTAGTTTGTCCACGCCAAACCACGCCAAGGCATGTCATGCCAACCTTGTCGCGCCCCCATGCTGGCCTTCCCTATACGGCTATCAAAAAACGGAAGCGCGCAACGATCAACGACTACCTTTCTTCTTAAGATGCAAAATCTCGACCGTTGAAGGTCACCAAGCTAGCAAGTCTCCCAAGCTCGACTTGACAGGAAACAACTATGTTACATGTTTTCACGAAAACATTCGAGACATCAAATCACAAACTGGGGGATCCTCTTTGGGTTTTGGTTTGGCAGTTTATAGCGTGCCGCGTACACTACGCCCGTAATAAGAAAGTGCAATAAGGATGAAGCGGTTAAGTAAATAGGGAAGTAATGGTGAAACGCTTTTCTTTTATGGAACATCAATTCCATGCGTGACCGGTCATCACCTCCTCCCATTTACTCACCCATTTACCATCTTCTTCATGAGACCAGAGTACGTTTCACTCCAGACTTGTATAAATAGGTCTTACCTATTTCCACCGAACAACAAGTTCAGTCATGAGCAATAGAACACTCAAAAACATTCGCTAGCTTTCCATATATGAGCTTCCCATTTTCTGATACAAGTGGTGAAACAACTACTCTTCCAGAATCAACCTGGTCTCAACACTTTCTTCGCTTCCCTCCCCAAAACCAACCCATTCTCCTTCACTTTGTGACCGAAGCAAGTCTGGAACGACCATTTCTTGGTTTAGGCCGGATTTGTACAGATTGATCTCTCGAATCTAAAGTACTCACGTGCAGTACATCGTTTAGGGTTTAAATTCGTTTCTCACCCACACACCCGAAATTACTGAAATCAGCAGAAACCATTTTCACCCACAAACACCTATGAATTAATAATAAATAACTATTCATTTTATTACTCAGTTTCATGAATTATTCTCCATTGAATTTCGTAAATTAGTAATAAATACTCAACAACTGGGCGTCTGGACTACCACTGAGTAAGCCCCGCAAAATGGTATGAGTGTATTCGACGATGATGCACGGCTGAGCACCCGGATGCACGAACGAGCATCCAAAAATATGAAACAATGAGGAATCCTATGCAAAATAGGAGAAAATAATAAATGTTAATAAAATAATGAGAGGCGCCCACCGGCCGGCCGACCATGCCCTAACCATGGTCGGTCCCGCACCTCTCCCATTATTTTCCTTATTTTTCACAACTCCTTAGTTTTCACAACTTTCCTTGTTTTTGCATAAATCATGAATCCTCCATAACTTCATGGATTCATGAAATAATACTATAAAATAAGGAAAGGTGTGCGGGACCAGGCAACCTAGCCGGCCGGCCATGCCCAAGCCGTGGCTGGTCCCACACCTTACAATCCTTAGCTTTTTATAATTATTACTCCTCAATCTCATGAAACTTCCTCTGTTTCACAAAACTCATGGATTCTCCATAATTTCAAGGATTCATGAAAAATAATATTATAAAATAGGGAAAGGTGTGCGGGACAGGGAAACCTAACCGGCCGGCCATGCCCTAGCCGTGGCCGGTCCCAAACCTTCCAATCCTTAGTCTTTCATAATTATTATTTTCCTCAATTCATGAAACTCCCTGGTTTGATCAAAAATCATGATTTCGTCATAATTTCTCAATCATGAAAAACCAAAAGCCAACATGGTCGCACGACCGGCTAGCCTCTCACAGAAATTTTAAATATTAAAACAATTTTATTTTAATATTTACAAAATATGGATGAATTGAGCATACATGCTCATTCCAACAAAATCAAGAATTTCAGTCAAGATGAAACTCTTCTGAAAATTCACAATGTTGCTCGAACGCATATCAGAAAATGCTGAAACTCTCAGTATTGAGACACGGACACCACAGCAACACGTGCATGCCTTCATGACCGACCATAGACATCCCTAGGGCTTGCACAAAGCCGGTCCCACACGTTTTCATAATTCTGACCTAATTTGCTCAATTGCTCGTATTGGGCCAAACTCTCTCCAACCAACCGGAGGATTGCTCTAACGACCAAAAAATGGTCCCTTGATCACCAAGAGCTGGTCCCATGCTATCTTGGTCGGTCCCTATCTCTCTTCTCTAGGTTTTATCACCTAATGATGAATCCAGCAATATTTCAGAAACCACCATTTAATCATCATTCTTTCACCAACTCTCAAAACTGAGAACCCTGGTGCATGCTCACTCGAGCACTGGGCACCACATGGATGCCCATCATCCCATGTGGTCGGTCCCTCTTCAGTCATGACCAATTTTCAGCAATTCTCCAATTGATGAAGGATTGATCAAAAATCAGGGTTTCGAACAAACGCTCGTGAAATCAGCATTTTGAGCAAGCTCAAACATTGAATTATGTTGATCCAGCAATCATCATCTAAATTAATTATATAATATTTGGTAATCTACCAATATGTTTAATTAATATTTTATTGGGTCACTTCACCAGTAAATAATTCACCGAAGCGAGCAATACTTGCTCAATTGCTCGAATATTGACCCAACTATCAAATTCATCAGTAATTTGTCGAATTGAGCAGTACTTGCTCAGTTGCAGTCAGATTATAAAAAATCATTAATTTGTCGAATTGAGCAATACTTGCTCAGTTGCTCGTCAAATTCTCAATATTCAGTAATTTGCAGAATTGAGCAATACTTGCTCAGTCACCCAAATACTGGTCAATAATTCACTGAATCAACAATATTGACATCATTTCAGAGAACTACATGTTCGACCCATGAATCACTGAGCATTCATCACTCATGCTCGATTCAACACAATCTAGACCCATTGTCTAATTAGTCAATAACTGACTAATTAAAACATGTCTGCCTTGCAGACCCCACGATTCGTGAGACATCAATCACGTCACAAATGGGGGATATCACTTAGGTTTTTGTTCTGGCGGTCTATGGCACGTGGATTCATCCACAATGAGAAGTGTGCGTAAGTTGTGCAAACGGTTGAAGGAGTTAGAAAAGTAGTGGGTGCACGATCAGTCAAGTCTCCACACGACATGGAACTGACTTTACCACGATCTCCCACTTTCCCACTCTTTCACTCAAGAAACCCTCACACTTACAGGGATCAATGTGTTCACTACTCTGACAATATAAATAAGTCTCTGAACCCGTGATTGAGGACAACATATGGTGAATGATCACTATCTATCAACTGTCTACATAGAATTTCTCGAGTAACTACTCTCAAGAATTCATCAATCCATCAAAATTTATTCGAACTTACCAGTTCATCAATATTGCAGAAACCTTCAACACACTCACAATCCTTGATCATCATTGATCCTACACAATTCTCAGCTTCCCTCCTACAGATCAACCCATCTCCCTCTTGGCGACCGAATTGACTCTGGAACGACCATTGTCTTGGTTTAGGCCGGAGTCATACAGATTGATCTCTCGAATCTAAGCACCCCCTTTGCAGCGGTGCATCTGTGTGAGGATTAACATTTTACCCGACTGAGGAGTCTCGACAGCACGCTCGTCTCTCCACTTCCCAAAAAACCGGTGATTCGTTTTTCCCCATCTACAATTGGGTTCTCTTCTTCACCAAAACCATCAAGATTGATATGTGTATTGATATAATTATCAAAATCAATGTTATCACATAGAAGAGAGACACTTGATTTCCTATCTTCATCAGAATCATAGGTCTCAGACATCTCATTAAGTGTTACAGCAAGACCTTTGTTTCCAGTGTATTTTCTACGATTTGGGCACTCGTTTGCAAAATGACCAAAACCTTTACACTTAAAGCACTGAGGCATATCCTCGTCATCAGCCTCGTCAGCATCCCTGTTTTTAGGAGGAATGTGATTGTGAGGTTTATCTAATGACCTAAGTTTGTCTCTTGAAAACTGTTTACTTCTCTTCAATAGAAGATCCCTAAACTGTCTTGTGATCAAAGAGATTGATTTGTCAAGATCTTCATCTGATGAGTCAGCCTCAGAAATATCATCCTCAGAGAACTAAACACTTTTAATTTTATCAAGTTATGTTGTGTTCTTTTGTGCTTTGAAGGCGACATCCTTTCTGATTTTGGATGTATGATCATGATCAAAGATCTTTAGCTTCCCAACCAACGTGTTTCTGGAAAGATTATCAAGGTTATTTCCCTCAACGATGGCATGCTTCTTAGACTCGTATCTAGATGGCAGCGATCTGAGAATTTTCATCACAATGTCCTTTTCAGGAATAGTCTTACCCAATGCAAAAGATGCATTAACAATATCAGACACTCTGTGATTAAACTCATCAAATGTATCTTCATCTGCCATACAAAGGTTTTCCCAATCGGAATTAAGGTTTTGAAGCCTAGCTTCCTTTTCGCTGGAATTACCTTCGAATACGGTTTCTAAGATATCCCACGCATCCTTAGACCTGGTGCAGCTTGACACATGGTTCTGAAAATTTGGGGTAATCTCATGTATGATGGCATTCAAACCTCGAAATTTTGATTTGCAGTAAGTATCTCGGCAGTACTGTAATCACCAATATTCTTGGGAATGTATACATCTCCAACTGCCACAACGGGTGCATCATAGCCATTAAAAACATATACCCATGATTGAAAATCACGTGCTTGAAGAAAAGGTCGCAGCAATTTCCCACCATAGGTAATTAGAGCCATCGAAGACTGATGGTACGTTAATAGAGATAACACCTTTGTCCATAGAGTCAGGTCGCTACAAACACAGACTTGTAAGGTCTTGAACGTGTTTGCCTGCTCTGATACCAATTCAAAAAGCGGGGGTCTAACAACACCACCCAATATTTCGCTTAGCAATCTGTATGGATTAACTCCAAAATACTTTCTAGAGAATCAACTAGACACTCAGACTCAATCTAGATAAAAGTATCTCGTGGAGTTAATATCTCTCTCTTGATTTTATTTACTCAAGCTAATAGAAATCAACGAGTCTTATCAAAGAGAGATAACTTGGATGGTACGAAAGACCAATATCCAAGTGTCAATCAATGTAAATCAACAACCAAAAGGTCGGATATTCTAATTGATTGAACTTCAACTCACAACCTGTATTATTTCAATTATAAAGATAAACAATATAATGCGGAAATATAAATAACACATACACCAGAATTTTGTTAACGAGGAAACCGCAAATGCAGAAAAACCCCGGGACCTAGCCAGATTGAACACACTGTGTATTAAGCCTCTACAGACACTAGCCTACTCCAAGCTAACTTCGGACTGGACTGTAGTTGAACCCTAATCAGTCTCCCACTGATCCAAGGTACAGTTGTACTCCCACGTCTCTGATCCCAGCAGGATACTAGGCACTTGATTCCCTTAGCTGATCTCACCCACAACTAAGAGTTGCTACGACCCAAAGTCGAAGACTTGATAATAAACAAATATATCTCACACAGACAAGTCTATCAAAGGATCAATCTATCTCCCACAGATAAACCCTAAAGTTTTTGTTTCGTCTTTTGATAAATCAAGGTGAACATGAACCAATTGATAATCCGGTCTTATATTCCCAAAGAACAACCTAGAGTTATCAATCACCTCACAACAATCTTAACCATATGGTAGCGAAACAAGATGTTGTGGAATCACAAACAATGAGACGAAGATGTTTGTGATTACTTTTTATATCTTGCATATCGGAGATATTAATCTCTAGCCAATCAATCTGATTGTACTCGTACGATAGAAGATGTAAAATCAGATCACACAACTACGAAAAGTAGTTCGGTCTGGCTTCACAATCCCAATGAAGTATTTAAGTCATTAACCTGGTTTTAGAAGAATAAAACCAAAGGTTAAAGGAGAATCGACTCTAGCACGCAAACTAGTATCACACGTAAGGTGTGGGGATTGGTTTTGCACAGATGCTAGATGTCTCCTTTATATAGTCTTTCAAATCAGGGTTTGCAATCAATGTTAGCTTAGTAACAAAGCATTCAATATTCACCATTAGATGAAAACCTGATTATATTCAAGCTAATATCTTTCAACCGTTAGATTGAAAACTTAGGTTGTTACACACAAATGAAATGCACGTTTCTAGGTTTGTTAACCGTACCCAAACGTATGCATTAGTTGGTTCAATAATAGTTAACCAAATGGTTAGCCATATGATCATTTCACATCAACCATGTTCGTCTTCACCATAACTAGTTCAAATGAATTCAAATGAACTAGTTAGAGAGTTGTTCAATTGCAAGGAAATCTCATGTACCACACAAGACACAATTAAAGCAAATATGATGTGATTCACTTGAATCGGTTCATGAACTTTGTAGCCACAGTTTGCATACTGCATTCCTCAGTCTTTATAAGTATTAGTTCACAACCAACATTAAGATATAACCTACTCAAGTTTGCGGATTGGGTTCGCAGACTTAAGTTCACAGAAGGAGTTCACAAACTCCAGCAGAAATTCTCGGACGAAAACTTCCGCCGGTTCGCGGACTTGGCTACGCCACATTCCGTTTCTCTTGATCAACAAAGTTCGCAAACTTTGGTTCAAGGAATAAGAAATTGTACATATATGTGTTTCCACAACAATTCTTATGTCCACCATTGGTTATATAATCTAAACTCTCATTTCAATCATTGAAACATTCTTAGAGGACGTTATACAGTTGTTACACTATTTCTCGTGAAAGCAATTTTCAAACTGATTCAAACATAACATGAATTTCGTCACTAGGTAAAGACAAACTCGGTTGAAGCGAAAGCTTACCAACACATATTTCGAGATATAGATAGGCGAGATATACTCGGCTCGAAATACCAAATGTGTATAATCAAAGTCTATATAGCAAATGACTTTTGTCTCAAAGAATGGGAGATAGAGTAGATAGACTTTTGAGTGGTATATAAGTTCAAGTCTCCACATACCTTTTTGTTGATGAATTTCCACCGGTTCCTTGAGTAGTTCTTCGTATTGTATGATGAATCGCCATGGAGTTCTTGAGCTCAACTACACTTTCTATCCTAGTCCGAGACTTAGCTATAGTAGACCAGAAATCAAGAATTATAGTTTTGATCACTAACATTGACAAACATTCTTGATATAGCAACGCATGCGAGTTCGACCGATCAATGCTCTAACACCAAGTGCCCAAGTTCAAGAGAAGTGGAAGAAGTGCGACGAAAAGGAGCAAAACGCTCAAAATCAAGACTCAGGCCAAAAATTGAGATTAACTCATTCAAATTAAGGATTTATCATCACTATCTTGAAGAGAATTCAAATATAAAAGAATGCAAAAATAATGAGGTCATTCTGAGTTCGGACGAATAAGTTGTGGCCAAAACGAGTTTTTATTGAATACCGAAGACACTAGGGTATGCGTACGGGTACGCATACCCTAGTTCCAAAACTTTTTGCT
This sequence comes from Papaver somniferum, assembly GCF_003573695.1. Taxonomy (NCBI): domain Eukaryota; kingdom Viridiplantae; phylum Streptophyta; class Magnoliopsida; order Ranunculales; family Papaveraceae; genus Papaver; species Papaver somniferum. The sequence continues at coordinate 108,506,244 of NC_039364.1, forward strand.
GGCAATTTAGGTACCCTTACGGGTACGCATACCTAGCAAGTAGGAAAACGTGTATTAATACCTTGGAAGGCTTAAGGTCATGTTTGGGATTGTTATTTCATATTTTTGAGTCGGGTTCTTGAACCGAACTAAATACTTGATGGCCAAGCAATGTAAACCTATAAAAAGGTATTAGGTCATGTAAAATCGAGAATCTCATATCACAAGTTCTACATCAAAAACCTATGGTTTACCCCTTTAGGGGGAAACCACCATTATTCATCTTCTTTGTAATATGAGTAGCTAAATCCTTTAATAATTAAGGATGAATTCAATGTTCTAAGCGTGAAGATTTATTAATAATACAAATCTATTGAGAGTTTTTATTATCTTCGTTTATTTTTACCATATCTTGGGTTTATGAGTGATTCTTAGATTGATTTGTAGTGCACTCTAGATTGATCTATTGATTGTTCTATCGCTAGTGGAAGTTAGGAGATAAGTAATCGTAGAATAACTCTCTACACAAGTAGAGATCGCGAGACCTTACATAGGGATTCTGTGGAGGAATCGTGTGTGAAAAAAACACCAGCAAGTAAACCTTGAGCTAAGAGTTTAACTACTGGGATTAACCTAATTCATAAAGCTTAAAGCGTTCGATTGGATTACACCTCGAGTGAGCTACTACTTTCGGTTGAATAAAATATGATATTGGAGACCTTCCGTATCCGTGGTATAAGAAGTTTTAGGGATAGCACTGAGCTAGCTGTTATTCTACAGTTGGTGATGAATGGTTCTTACGAACAATAAATAAGTATTCTAATCCTGTTAACGCTTGGTAACGGCGAAAGATTCCTTAATCATCTCTTTTCTTTATATTTATCTTACAACCAAACCCCCCCCCCCCCC